>NC_053389.1:168644289-168831871 GCF_905171765.1 Bufo bufo | reverse complement strand
CTTCCTTGAATTTTTCCAACAAATTCAATTTGAATTAATTAGTGATGAAGCGCGTTAAAAATCAGCTATTTGCCGGCTGCAGGGTGCGTGTATATGGGTGTACATCACTGTGCATTGCAGAAACATTCATAGCTAGTCCGCTGTGGTAGTGAAACAATTATTGTGCATTCGTATGACAGGCAGTTGACAGGCGTCACTCTTAGAATCAGCCTAACATGTCAAGGACTTAACCTACAGTGGCCCAAGATTCTACTATAGGGTGAAAGAGCCCTATCTTTTTACACCGTCTGCTGATTCCATATAGATTGCTAGAGAACCAGTTCTGTTACACGCTGATACAAGTATGGCCCCCATGACAGAGTGGAGAGAGTGTCAGCAGTAAGTTTGTGTTGACGTCACGGTTTATTTTTCCAGCATTTGGTCAGTAATTGATCAGTATTGCTAAGGCCAATTGAAAACAGGAGTGGGTCCAAAACAGAGATGACTTGTGATTGGAATATTTGCATGTCTTCTTTATATCCACTCCTGCTTTTAGCTTCCAAATCATGAGCAAATCCTGATGCAAAATACTGACCGTGTGATAGAGACCTTATGGATGCTCCAAAGACAGAATCTGTTGTGTTTTTCATTTTTCAGTTCTTCTGACAGATCAGAAGTGTAAAATCTGGGTATTTTTGATATCTCTTTATATTTTTTCCAAAAAGATGTCATTTATAATGCCCATAAAATGACAACCACTGCTTACATGCCGTTTACTTATATAGAAAAATCTATCCTTGCCATTACCACACTCTTTATGTCACTTCCAGAGATTGGTCTGGTCACCACCAAGAAGTTTCCCATCCTCTATTATCTAATATTAGTTATAATAAGTTGCCTACAATGAATGATAAAGAGACACTGACACATTGTTTGCTACCTCATCTGGTGACTTTTATTTATTAAAAGGGCAGAAATTTTGAAATGGCCCTGTTGATGGAAAACCCCCAACTCACAAAGAGTCGTCCTTCAACACTCAGGAGAGGAAAAACCCCCAGTGGAGGAAACCTCTAGGGAGCCATGGCTGAAGGACTGCCCCTCCCCTGGGCAAAGGGGTAAAAAGTCAACATTTTATGTGAAGTAGCTCTGGACAATCAGGTAAATACCATGTCCAGAATTGAGAACAGAGACCGAGCCCGGAATCTGTCTCTTGATGCAGCAGATTAAATATACATCTGACTGCGGAAAGTCCGGTAAGTGTCATATCCAGTAGCGAGAACAGAGACCAAGCCTGGAATCTGTCTCTTGATGCAGCAGATTAAATATACATCTGACTGCGGAAAGTCCGGTAAGTGTCATATCCAGTAGCGAGAACAGAGACCAAGCCTGGAATCTGTCTCTTGATGCAGTAGATATAATATATATCTAACTGCGGAAAGTCCGGTAAATGCCATGTCCAGTGGTGAGAACAGAGACCAAGCCTGGAATCTGTCTCTTGATGCAGCAGATAAAATATATATCTAACTGCGAAAAGTCCGGTACATGCCATGTTCGGTATTAAATCCAGCAATGTCCAGATGGTTTTAGTTGTCTTCCTGGCACTCCACCCCTGGTTCTTAACCTTAGATTTTATTGGGGGTTTTCAGGGTCCTGGGTCTTTTTCCTCAGAACGATGGAGATGCCTTCTCGGGACAACTCTAATGACAAACACTGAGAATAAAAGAAAAGGGACATTTATCATGAAATGGCTTTCTTCAATATATTATCATTAAACAGCTTACTGGGTGCATGAGACCTTCATGTATAATCTACTCACCTGGAAATCTGTATAATTCATGACAGGGTAAACTGTCAAGCCGAAGAATCCCGTCCACTCACCCACCAGGCCTGTTATAGAGAAGATCTGCAGAAGAGAGAGGGATGGAATAGAAGATATTAGTGCCCAGCAGTACTCACCAGTGGTTCTGGTATGGAGTTGGGTGGGAGGATCACATATCCACCAAGAGTTTCTATATCACTATTACATAGGACACATGTGGTTACTTAATATGGCAAATAGAGACATAAACTCACCTCTTTACAGCTATCAGTGGTACATAGAAGGAAGAAGCTGCCTAAACCTACAGCAACTGGAAGGAGATGTTAAGGAGAAGTAACAGAAGTCTATTAATATTGTGTTTTCTATACTGTCATGTCTCATCTATGCTGCAATGAAGTCACTGGAAGCAGATAATCACCAGTGTATCCAGCACACAACATTAAAGGGACTCTGTCACCACTTTCTAACCCCCCCTTTTAAAAGTATTGTTCTCTCCATGGCGCCCTTGTGATTACAAAGGTGTTGTTATAACATAAATTCGCCGTCTCGTTTTGATAAAAATACCTTTTATCTAACCTGTCAATCTTGTGGATAAGGTGCCCAGGGCGTTTCTGAAGGTCTGAAGCTGCCGCCCGCCGCCGTTGGTGCCCAGCTCCTCCCCTGATCCTTTCAGCGCCGCCTGAATGTAAAGAAATCCGCCTCCGGCTCTCGCTCAGTGCCCCCTCCTCCTTTTCAAAGATCCCGCGCGTGCGCACAGGCCTGTGCCTGATGCACGGGTGCGGACATTTAGAATCAGCCTCATTGAGCGAAGTGCGCATGCGCGCACTTCGCTCAACCTCCTCATAAGACGAGCACTGCAGCCAGCCACTCAGAGCCTGCGGCTCCATACAGCGCTTGGCAGGCTCTGAGTGGCTGGCTGCAGTGCTCGTCTTATGAGGAGGTTGAGCGAAGTGCGCGCATGCGCACTTCGCTCAATGAGGCGGATTCTAAATGTCCGCACGGGCGCATCAGGCACAGGCCTGTGCGCACGCGCGGGATCTTTGAAAAGGAGGAGGGGGCACTGAGCGAGAGCCGGAGGCGGATTTCTTTACATTCAGGCGGCGCTGAAAGGATCAGGGGAGGAGCTGGGCACCAACGGCGGCGGGCGGCAGCTTCAGACCTTCAGAAACGCCCTGGGCACCTTATCCACAAGATTGACAGGTTAGATAAAAGGTATTTTTATCAAAACGAGACGGCGAATTTATGTTATAACAACACCTTTGTAATCACAAGGGCGCCATGGAGAGAACAATACTTTTAAAAGGGGGGGTTAGAAAGTGGTGACAGAGTCCCTTTAAGACGTATATTGTTATCCACTTGGAAGGTCTTAGGGAAATCAATATAGATATACTAAGGCCAAAATGCCAAAAAACTCCCGCTTAGGACAAACCAAAATGTTATTAAAATGTAACTTGTATTTCTTAATAACTTAAAATGCAAATATATCTACACAAATAATTGTACCAGCCGGCTATAAAAGGATACAGATTAGCAGTGCCACAATGGTCACCAAGGTTGATGCCAGTCTGATGTGGCACATGCAACGACTGCTGAGGGATCTCTTGTACAGGCATATAGATTGACACAGGTTGTACATGGCAAAACTGAAAAATGCCACTCCTGCGCTGATCCTGTGGACGAGGGGATTGGTCTTCAACTAGAATGTAGAGAGAGATATAAATGTCACAATGAGCTCGTTATGGAGATCTGAGAATGCAGAAGAGCAGAGTCCGCAGGTGGAGTGCAATTACACAGGGGCAGTAATACCTAAGGATAGTTACCAGGGGGTATCATGGTAATGTATGCTTCATTCGGCACTATGCCACTGAGCATCAGACACTATGGGGGAGATTTACTAATAGTGTCACAATTTACACTAAGAATACGAATTACAGTCTTGTTATTAGACAAATTTACTATTCTGGTGTATGGACCCAGATTCAGGACAGAAATGTGTCTTATACTTTATAGTTTTACAAAAAAAAAATGGCAAGATTTTGGTGCGTTTTGTCGCACATGAAGATGCATTTAGGCCACACCCCTTTCCTTTAGGCAACACTCCTCCTTATCGGAAAAGGCATAAAAAGCTTAGCAAAGTGTGTAAAACACTTGGCAAATGTGATGCTACACATGGACACCAGTTTTTTGGTGCAAAATGCACATTTTCAAATAGAAATTCCGCCCCTATGTTTTCTATGGAACAAACACTAAATGGGGCCCCAGCCCAGTATATATGTAACACCGGGCCCAAGCATTGACCCCTCTACATGTAATTGTTCTGATTCCTCTGTGTATTTATACTTTATATAAAATCTGACTAACCGAAAATGCGCCGGTCAAGGCTGTCCCAATACACGCAAGCCATCCCATGGCATAGAGGATTCTCTGGCCGATGATATGTCGCTTCTCTGATGGCTCAGAATGAATGATCATGAACCTGTATTTGACGGAAGCGATGCCAGCTCCTGAAATAAACAATACATGTTACCAGCCAGAGATTTCCATAGGTCATTTCTATAAACACTTGCAATAACCTTCAGGAGTCAATGATGATTACAATCTCTAGTGATGGCCACCGCTCAGTGCTGTATAGTGATCATAGATCTGGAGTCACTGAGATCTTCATCATGTAGTCTCCCTATAGGAAGCTGCATCCACTTACCTACAATGGATATAACCATGAAGACGACTGTGAAGACCACCGATTCGGGGAACTCTTCTCCCGTGTTACTGTGAAATAAAGCAAAATATTGGAAGTTACTAGGACATGAGTCGGAAATGTCTCATCAAGAGCAGAGGAGAATTTATGCACTTTTACCTGCCCTGCTATATATCCATTACTTCCCCAGTACACCCAGTGATATGGTCCCTGCGGAGAAGCAGAGGAACTGGGTAAAACTCGTTAAGAAATGAATAATTATTACTATCATCACCACCATTATTATTATTATGACATTTATAGTGGACACATTGATGTTCTATAGACTTATAGTCATTGTGATATTTCCCACATGAACAATAAGATGGAGCTTATTAATAATCCACTAATAGTAATTCTAATGTAATAATACCCTCCCAGGAATGAAACCGCAGTAATACTAATAATTATACTACACAGTCAGGAATCTGGCCCCCGTCCCCTCTTACCTGATGTATGGATATTTTGAATGGCCTAAGATGACAGTAATGGTGGTCGTGGAACAGAGACCTAATAGCATCCATATGGACAAGAAGATAGGCAAGAATGCCAAACCCTTGATCTCCATGATGCAAAGAAAAGATTTGCTCAGCAAAAGCAAAAGCCAATCTGTCTCTCTGTGTATTCACAGTTAATTTGGCCAAGGTAAAGTCAGCCAGTGGTTTTCCTAGACTCAGAACTTGGTGATGTCACTAGCTTCTGTGATGTCATCACATATGCTTGAATCTGATTGGTCCTCAGGCTCCTCACTAGTTAATAGGCAGGACCAGCAATACTATATTGTGGCACATTATACCACCCCAACAGAGCCAAATACCACAGTCCATCACAAAATACTGCCAGAAGCACAAAATGCATCCCCAAAAACTTCCAATGGCTGGCCCTCTGGGCATCGGTCCACCAGGAAATTTCCCTGTAAGGTCTATGGTCAATCCACCCCTGACGCTCTCCTATCCAAAGTACTCCTAATATAAAGCCAGAGATTGAGGTTGTAGGCATTTATTTTTACACTATATCTTGGGGGAGGGGGACAAGGGCTGGTGTTTTTTTTTTTTTTGTGCCAGAGTTGATTTTTTATTGCAAATCCGGCCCTGCCAGTGTTATGCTGCTCCTTAGTCTTCATGTTATCACTCAAGCTGGTAAGTATTACAACGGCAAAATCTCCTCAAAACCATACAATATACTGAACCAATGAGGATATGGAGTAATTTAAAACATATCTTTTATTAGTTCCAAAAATAAAATAAATGAGGCTCAAACGATTAACCATAAATTGGTGATAAGGAAAAAAAAATAATTCTTACCACCTCTGGCGTGTGTTGCTGATTCTTTCTTTCCAAGTCCAAAGGGGTAGTAATTATCCTGCAAATCTTGCGTCACAAACACAGAGCACCCGCTCCGATAGGGGTGACCTCGTTCGGAATCTGTCCCTTCAGTGGCCGTATCCCTAAAAATCCCTCACTTTATTCCCATGGGGCGAGTGCTCTGTGTTTGTGAGGCAGGGACATATAGCCCCTTCCCTACTTACACAGTGTTTTTTAAGGGTAAGATACTTATTGTCCCTATGTAACAATCACAGCGTCCCGCCAAGATATTATTATTTACGGACAGAAAGATCCAGGATGGTAAGATTAAAATTTTTTCCTTATTACCAATTTATGGTTAATCGTTTGAGCCTCATTTATTTTATTTTTGGAACTAGTAAAAGCTATGTTTCAAATTAATCCATATCCTCATTGGTTCAGTATGCTCCTTAGTCCTCCACTAAGTTTTGAACTCATTTGAGTGGAGCAGAATCATTGACCACCTGCCTGTTTTACATGATATTTTTTCACACTTGAAAGTATATCAAAGGAGAGTGCGGGACATAAGATGTTCAGTAGAAGAATGGTTTCCGGATCAGGATGGAGCCGGCAAATGCCATTTCATATGGAGGTAGGGCCAGATTAAGGGTTCCAGAAGTACGGAGTACTCCATTTATTTGGGGCCCACTAAAGCAAAGCTTTCCTCCACCACACACTGTGGGACATATGGACTTATACACTGCTTTAAAATAATTCAGGAGGATTTGTTAGTGCAATAGGCTGGAGCATTTTCCTATAGTGTGCAAGCACGACCACCATTGCTAGATTGCAGGGTGGTTGTAACCACTGGATTCGAGTAGTGTATAATGTGAAGAAAAAATGAATCCGGCCAGCAAAGGAGGGAATATGAACAATCACAATACATTAGTAAGTGCCTTGTAGTAACTTTCTCTACATGATAAATGCTATTTGCTAGACTCAAATACGCAAATAGTTTCAATCATAGAATGCATACTGGGGGTTGTCTCTCGGACAGACACCATTTTGTAAGTGACAAGCAAGTGTCAATTATATTCCACAACAGTCCCCCCTTGGATTCTTGATTGTAGAACTTTCCCTGCCTAGTGAACCCTTGGGAATACCATTCGCAATCCTCTTCACCCACAGTGGCGACAACCTACCTCTTTTGGTCAGACTACCGGTTAATCGGACTTATGATAGTACCCTGGGATTCATCTTTCCCTATCTCGGTACAACATCGTAATTGGTGGGGGAACTGTGTTGAATTTTTTGGTTTCCATTTCTTCTTCACCATATAGCAGCATGATAGGCTGTTCAGTAGTTGACGTCACAATATTTTCAAATATTTTTCGGACACAGGGTACAATGCAACATAACACTACTGACATTAATACTAGCATCAAGACTATCACCATACCTATCTGGGTGAGGAAGGATTTCCAGTTTTTGAACCTTCCAAAGTACTCATCCCATGGGTCTGTTATCCCTGAGTTGCGTTTTAATTCCTCTGAGAGGTTATTGCTTCAGTTACCTTCCCTTTGGGGCCAGTGTTATCTGGGATGTAGGTGCAGCAAGTTTCCCCAATCATTTTACAAACTCCCCCAGTCTCAGCTAGGATCATATCAAGGGCCATCCTGTTCTGAAAGGCCACATCTGAAGTAGCCTCTAACTGTTCTGCAATTCCTTTTAGGGTACCACGGGTGTAGTTTACAAATCTTTGCTGATTATAATATATGTAGTTTATCCAGTTGACGTTCTTGTTGATTGTCACTATTGGGAGTAGGGATTCAAATTCAGCTGCCACCTGATCTCTGGCCTTAAACTCGTTGGGGACCCCCCTTGGGACTCCTATTGCGTCTATACACATGTGGGTCAAAGCTCCCCTGTGGGGAGGCCTCCCTTTTTGACCTCCCTAAATAGGTTTTTTGAGTATACCCTCTAACGGTGGGGTCATCTTCTAGTATGTGAAGGGGCATTATGGCTTTTGCTAGGGCGCATTCACTGGACCAATTGCTTTCTAACCTAGTTCTTATTTTTCCGTCTCCACAGATCCAATAGATGTCCCCCAAAGATACCCTCTGATTATGTGTTTCAGTGGACAGGTTGCTGTAGGATAAGCAGTACCCCTTTGTGAAGTTGCCTGAGAATTTCTGACTGCCACGGTTAAAGTAACAGGTGTAGTTACCGGGATATATGGTTATGCCTTCACCTGGTTTGGGGTTTTTACTACCAGGGGGTATTTTCTCTTCCACTTTTCACAGGCAGAGTCATTCACACTAGTGTTGGTGTATAGGCTGAGGAAGCAGCTTTCAGTTTCAGGAGGCAGATGCAAGGGCACTGTGCCTAGGTGTGGGCGTGCCTAGGTGTGGGCGTGCCTAGGTGTGGGCGTGCCTAGGTGTGGGCGTGCCTAGGTGTGGGCGTCCCCCCCCCCCCCCGCATATGTAACAGTTCGTCTTATTGTGTGTGTCAGCATTGTATTTCATCCATTCTAACCACAGGTTAGTGTCAGAAAATCCTGTCTTGGCGGCCATAGTATCTTCAAAGGTGGGGTCTGCTATGACCGTCATCTGCCTAAGGGAGGTAGTGTAGGGTTTGGATGGACCCTTCTCTATCTTTGTGAGATTATGTAGGTCTTTGAGGTGGAACATGCCCATGTCCCCAGCAGTTGCCCCCATCCAGGTGCCTATAAGGTATGTCCCTGCGTCATTGGGGCTGGGGTTTTCTATTGTGAGGGTAAGTGGCATGTTGGAGCCTGTTTGTCCACTTGGGTGGCATCTTCCACTCTTAAACAGCGTCATGCGGGTAAGCAAGGATTTACCCATTTTGTCTTTTTTGTCTCGGGCACTCTGAGGTCTGTATCCCCATGGGTCACCCGTGTTCCACCTACGGTAACTGCTCCCCATGAGTTACACTGTTCCCCATACTAGTTATCAGTGACACAGATGTATGTGGATCTATGGCTGCCCGTTTTGTATATGCTACATTGCCATACTGGCATTGGACACAATACTAGACTGCAGTAATCGAATTTGAAGGTAGCCACGTGAGTGCTGGAGGAATTAAACCAGAAAGTGGTCAATATGTAGCCATCCTTCTCTTTTTGTTGGGTGATGGCCACTTGTCCTCCTGTCTTTGGAAGATTCTGTGTATATGTGACCGTGTAGGTGTAGACAAAAAGTAGCAGAGCGATAACTTGCAACAGGCATCATGCAGATTCAGCGGTGTTTCCCTTGATATCTGGAGCTGGCACTCGTATTCTTTTGCAATGTGATGCGTGGATCCAGTTAGGTCTCCCCTCGAGTTTTACAGAAGTTGGGGTGGTCAGCAGCACCTGGTAAGGTCCCTCGTATCGTGGTTCGAGGGTGCTTCTGATATGCTTTTTGACCACCACCCACTCTCCGGGTTTCAGAGTGTGGCTTCCTTCTAGGGAGTTAGGATCTGGAATGGAAGATAAAACTTGTGCATGTATGTTAGACAATTGTTTACTCAGAGCTATCACATATTTGGCAACATATTCATAATGCATTTGCAACTTTTGCAGGAAATACTGTCCCATCCTTGGCCCTGTCCCAAATAGGATCTTGTATGGTGTCAGTTTGTGTGGAGGCCTTGGTGTGTGCCTAACTTAAAAGAGTGCTATAGGCAAGCACTGAACCCAATTGAGCCCTGTCTCCCTGGTCATCTTCAACATTTTTTACTTCAACACCCCGTTCAATATTTCAACTTTGCCGCTGCTTTGGGGCCTGTAGGGGGTGTGATACGCCAGGTGCGACCCTACCATTTCCCAGACTTCTTGGGCTAATCTGGCAGTGAATGCTGCGCCCTGAACACTATCAGTGACCTCAGGTACTCCGAACCTAAAGACAAGCTCCTGCATCAGTTTTTTAGCAGTAGTAGTTGCTGTCTGATTTCGGACGGGGTAGGCTTCTGGCCACCCAGAAAACAAGTCTATCACTACCAGCACATATTGAAACCCTTGGCACATTGGTATCTGGATATGGTCGATTTGTATCCTCTGAAAGAGATATAAGGCCTTTGGGAGACATTTCCAGGGCGTGGGCTCGGTTCTACCTGGATTACACTCTGCGCAGATGGGGCACGCTTGAGTATGTCTCACCAGGACGGGGGTGATCCCTGGGGCCACCCATATTTTATCAATTAGCTCTTTTATGATGGTTTTGGATTGGTGGGTGGGTCCTTGAGCTATTGAGGCTATTAGGGTATAGAGAGTTCTGGGTAGGCATACTCTCTTTCCCTGAGTCCGGATTAGTCTTCGAGAGCTGACTCTTTCAACCAGGTTTCCTTTTCCCTGGGAGTGGCCTGTTTCTGCATTTGTTTCAGTAGGTCCCATGTGACTTCCTCTTGCTCCAGATCTTCTTGTACTGTCAGGATCTGTTCTGTCTGGGATCCTTCCTCTTCCATTGCTGCTCTCTTCGCGGTTTGATCAGCTAGGGCATTTCCTCTGGCCTCAGGTATGTGTATGGGCCTTTACCTTGATCACTGCCACTTGCGTGGGCAGGAGTACTGCTGCAATTAGAGCCGCTACTGCTGAGGCATTTTTGATTGGGGTTCCTGCGGCTGTGATCTAATCCCATGCCTTCCATATTAGTCCAAAGTCATGAACCACTCCAAAGGCATATCTGGAATCCATGTAGATATTAGCGGTGGAATCTTTTGCCATAAGGGAAGGCTTCAGTGAGGGCAATGAGTTCAGCCTCCTGTGCTGACTGGTCTGGGCGCAATTGTTTTGCACACAGCACTTCATGCTCACTAGTGACTACCATGCCTGTATGGGATTTCCCTTTGTCATCGACGTACCTTGAGCCGTCCACAAAGGAGGGTTTGTCAGAGGAGTGTCTTGGACCGATGGTGGTGTCCCTACTTCAGCTTCCATCATTGTGATGCAATCATGATCCTGTTCCTGGCAAAGAGAGTCATTTGAGGTCCAAAATTCTTCCTCCTGAAGATCTTCTTCAGCATGCAGATCAATAAAATCTTCAGAAGCATCTCCTGAATCTCTAGTATACTCCCCCCTTGGAAGAGGAAGGAGTGTAGCAGGGTTAAGGATGTGACATTTCTGAATGGTGACATTATCTGGCAGGGACAGACTACACTGCAGCCGGAGGTGGCGTTGTGCAGTGAGGTGTTTGGGTTGTGTCTGGTGGAGGATGGCAGAGATGTCATGCGGAGCCAAAATAGTGAGGGGGTGCCCAAGCACAACGTCAGATGTGACATCTAGAAGAGAGCTGGCAGCATGGACAGCTCTGACACAGGAAGCGGCAACTCTGGCTACAGGGTCAAGGCGCTTAGAGTAGTAGTCCAGCAGTCTGTTGCGTCCACCATGAGTTTGGGTAAGAACTCCAGTAGCGTGACCTTGATGTTCCATGACATATAGCCTGAAGGTAAGGCTGTAGTTAGGAATCCCAAGGACCGGAGCGGTTGCAATTGTGTCTTCAACTTGTCAAAGGACTCATTTGTCTCCCATGTTAACTGGAACGGAGAGGTTGCATTTCGGGGAATACAGTAATATAGGGGCTGCATCAGTACTGAGGCATTGGTGAACCAGGGTCGGCAGTTTACTACCTTGGGCAATACAGTGTCCAAGAAAGACTACCTTGGGTAAACACAATTGGAGTTTGGTTTGAGATACTTTGCAGCCCAATTCGGCAAGGAACTGTAGGAGATAGATTGAGCAGGACAGATATTCCTGAAAGCTTGAAGCACAAAGGAGGATGTCATCCACGTATTGTAGGAATTCAACCTCCGGGTTGTCTGCCTGCCTCCTCTCCTTCTACTATCCGGACAGATGCCTCTGGCTGTACCGCGATGTAGGCTAATGAGGTAGGCTTCCTTGTAACTCGGTAGTTTATACACAGGTGCTCAAGGTCATAACGAAATCAGAGCAACGCAACACATAAAACACAGTATCAAAATCTCATCAATTACTGTGGGGTTCTTACTTGCGTGCCCTCAAAGGCACCCCAACTGCTACCGCACCCCTTCCTCAGACAGATGACAAGAGGCTACACCAGGGGACACAGTATAGGCAAGATTACTCAGTTTTCTTACCTCATATCACGGGTAGCGATCCCGGTGTCCGGTGGTGCGCCCCTACTATGTCTGTTCTCCGGGGGTACGGAGATCAGGGGGGTCCAACCTTCGAGCCCCACACGTCGGGCGCCAAAATGTTCTGGTTCTGATCAATGGTCAGGTAGGTTGATACACTGCTCCAAATTAGATAAATAGATACGTGCATGCACGGCGAGAGAAATAACACTGACACTCTAGATAAGGTCAAAGCATAACTCTAATTTATTAGGTGGGGGCTTCACATTATATACCCTCCATATTAGTGGGAGGAGTGGGCTCACATGATTGGTCTTTCAGCAAGAAGGAATGTAAACAGGAAATAAGTTTAAGGCCTCTTTCACACTACCGTTTTTTTTTCCGTTTTGCGGGCCGTTTTTTACGTTCCGTATACGGTCCGTATACGGAACCATTCATTTCAATGGGTCCGCAAAAAAAACCGGAATGTACTCCGTATGCATTCCGTTTCAGTGTTTCCGTATCTCCGTTCCGTGCAAAGATAGAACATGTCCTATATTTGTCCGCAAATCATGTTCCGTGGCTCTATTAAAGTCAATGGGTCCGCAAAAAAAACAGAATGCATACGGAAATGCATCCGTATGTCTTCCGTATCCGTTCAGTTTTTTGCGGAACCATCTATTGAAAATGTTATGCCCAGCCTAATTTGCTCTATGTAATTACTGTATATGCCATACGGAAAAACGGAACAGAAAAACTGAACTGAAACGGAAACACAACGGAAACAATAAACGGAACAACGGATCCGTGAAAAACGGACCGCAAATAGCCATACGGTAGTGTGAAAGAAGCCTAAGGCATATGTATGATAGAATTCCTGACAGTTTCAAGTCTTTGCTGCAAATAGTTTCAATCATAGAATGCATACTGGGGGTTGTCTCTCGGACAGACACCATTTTGTAAGTGACAAGCAAGTGTCCATTATATTCCATAACACATGTTTACTTCATATGGAAGAGGGGAATAAGCTGCTCCCAGACATGCCAAACATTTGTTTGCCCAAATACCTGTCACTAAGGGCTCATGCACACGACCGCCTGCCGGCCATGCTTGTACTGCAGACGGCACCATGTGCCCGCCATCTGCGGATGCGCACCTATTCACTTTTTTGCAGTGTAGAGGCGCGGACAGAAAACCTACGGAAGCACTGCACAGTGTTTCCGTGGGCTTCTGATCCGTGCCTCCATCCTGCATCTCACTGTATCTCCACACGGCCGGTGCCCATATATTGTGGACCCACTATTTGCGGGCCACAATATGGGCAAGGTCGTGTGCATGAGCCCAAGGATGTGTTTATGCAGAGGTGCCCATAGACTAACAGCCAAACGTATACCAAAACTGTACTGTTGGCATACACTTGGTAGGTATGCATTTGTATACCTTTTTATACTTCCGTTTAAATCCTCCAAAAAATAAGAAACTATGCCCGCTATCTCTATATTCACAGTCATACATGGAAAGCTAGATAAATAGTATAGATTTATAGTGGCTCACCCTTCTGATTGCTAGGGTAGGTGCTCTAACTAAAGTGTGGTTCACCCTGACCACAATAGGGGGTTAAGAATTATAAATATGTTTTATAGTGGGCACTCAATATCTGTTGCTATACATCAGGTCTGATTTATTGTAACTTATTTATTAGATAGTCATTAATTCATAACAATATAACATACCTACAATAAATAGAATAGAAATAGACAGTATATAAAATATATAAAATACAAAATATCTCGGTCTGTTGTGAAATATCGCGGTTTGTTGGAATTGATGTCTTCAGATATATATCCAATATCTCTAAAACATATTTAAAAATTTATATAAAAATTCTCATGTGTCCTTATAAACGCTGAACCTATGTTCCTAGCGCTTCAGAGTCTCAATCGTATATTATACTATTGGTAAGAACAGTTCACAGTCTTATGCGGTATATCCGTGAGTGTAAATGTTCAATTGTACTCACTATTTGAAGTCCGGCTTGTACGTATCAGCCCGTGGTGGCGTCCCACCACAGGTCAGTACACTCACCCGGCTTCCTTGTGACAGTATGGAATATCTTCCGATGCTTGGTATCCGCAGTATCGTTACGGTAGTTGGAACCTGCTCACAACTTATTACTGTGCGCCCCACGTGTAGCTGGCGTCCTGCGTCTTACTAGCGTTCCATGTGGTTCGGGCGTCGGAGGAATATTTACTTGTTAGTTAGTTCAAGGTTCCTTACGTTGAGTCAGGGGTGATGTCAATTACCGTCTCTGCGGTTATGTCCGTAACTATGCGTGTTGATCAGCTGATATTTCCGATATGATGAGGTGTCTTTTTCAGTATAAGGATCCCAACCGCTATACGCGTTTCAAGGTCTCTGACCTCTTCCTCAGTAGCTACTTATATTGAAAAAGACACCTCATCATATCGGAAATATCAGCTGATCAACACGCATAGTTACGGACATAACCGCAGAGACGGTAATTGACATCACCCCTGACTCAACGTAAGGAACCTTGAACTAACTGACAAGTAAATATTCCTCCGACGCCCTAACCACATGGAACGTATTTCTGGCGCAGTTTTTGTCTCCTTTTTATTCTACATCTAAAAGCTTTAGGTGTCCAAAGTGATTGTTCCTTATCTCCTCACCCCAGGCAGTGGGCAGCAGTCGGTGACTGGAGTTACGGCCGCAGACGATGGTAACAGTTACTGGCGAATCCGTGGGAAGACGTCGACTGTTTGTGAAAGAGGAACATTGGTAAAATGTGGACACTCTATCCGTCTAACACATGTCAATACAGGACGAAATCTACACAGCCATCAACGTCACATCTCCATTATCAGGAAACCAGGTGGGTTCCATGATAACAAAAAATTATATAAATTCATTTTTTTCCATTTTTCTGTCAGCTTCTGCACGGATTAGGTCATGTGCTCCACTGCAGCCAGTGACTGGCCTCAGTGGTGTCGTGTCCGCAAGAAGCATGTCCTGTCACATGATGTGCATCTTGGGGACACATTACCGCTGAGGCCAATCATTGGCTGCAATGGAGCACGTGACCCGATCCATGCGGAAATTGGACAGACAGGGACCAGAAGTCGAGTGAATAGAGCCAGGGAGTTGCAACAAAGCAGTGGGCGGCAGACAAACATGGATTTTTACACAGGAAAAGAAAAAACAAATCTAGTTCCGATCACCTTAAATTTAATTTTTCACATTGGTCCCAAAGCAAGTAATATTAGTGTGATATTTAATCACAGATGTGGCTCCCAAGAATGTAGTATTGAAAAATCCAAGAGCACTCCTAAAATCTTGGAAAAGATCGTACTATTTATCTGGGGAACGTATCTTCTTCCTCACCTTCCTGTAATCTCCTTTCAATGTTCACAAAACTTCTCAGCCACATAAACATAATTTTCGGATGTAAACCACAGTGCGACATCTGCGTGCAGCCAAAACACTGCTCATATGTAACAGCCATTGACCACAGAATTTTGCGGGTAAAATTGATGGATAATCAGCAGATTTGTGCAGCCATTGGCTGCTGCATGTATCCCTCAGAGAGTGCGGAGGGCACTTCTGTAATATACCATATTTTTCGGGCTATAATATATTTTGCATTATTCCTCAGACCTCTGTATTAGACCCCCATTCCTCTTCAGATCAAACCCCCAATGTCACTACCAGAGTTTTGAGACGTTCTCACAGCTCTGTTTCTCCACCCCTGTGATGATGTCACTACTAGAGCTTGGAGGAGTCCTCCCAGCTGTTCCTCCTGCGTTTGATTTCCCTGCCCTTAAATCACCCCTCCTCCTTTCTAGGTTGTGGATTATAGTTCTCATTTGAGTTGTAGCTCTTGCTTGAGTATCTTCACTTGTTAGCTATCATTTCACTGTGTAACGCACCTAGTTGATCAGTTAGGATCTCAACTGCGGAAGCAATGGACATGCACTATTATCCCACTGCCCATGTTCTTGGCTGTGGGATTCGCGGTTACTCAGTATGTACCCCAGGCGTCTCTCTCAGTCTTGGGCGGAGAGTTTGGGGTAACAAAATCATTTACCGCTATCCATCTATTTAGTATTACTGCTGGAGAGGAAGGTCTCCCAGTATTACAGGAGTCACAAGTTAGTATAAGCTTGTGCACAGTTCAGAGTTAGTATCTAGTATGCAATAGGTTCAGGGTTAGTATATAGCATGTCCTCAGTTTAGTATATTGTATGCCATAGGTTCAGAGCATGTCCACAGTTTAGTATATAGTATGCAGTAGGTTCAGA
The DNA here is from genome assembly GCF_905171765.1 of Bufo bufo. NCBI lineage: Eukaryota > Metazoa > Chordata > Amphibia > Anura > Bufonidae > Bufo > Bufo bufo. The sequence continues at coordinate 168,815,647 of NC_053389.1, read as the reverse complement.
GCATGTCCACAGTTTAGTATATAGTATGCAGTAGGTTCAGAGTTGGTTTGGGAGTATCGTCTCACACCAGTCAGGAACCACCCCACTCAGAGTTCCAGGACATTAATCAGAGCAGGTAACAGGCATATACTTGCGGTTAGTTGGTCCTGGCTAGGAAGCCAGCAGTGGGGAAGCCAGTGGCAAGAAGGTAGACAGTCCTTCACGCTGTTGTTAGGGATCCAGGTCTGGATATGTGGACAGAGTCCTCAGATGCAGTGGAGCTAGCAGGGTGCGCACTCCATTAGTGGAACACCCTGCTTAGCACCTGTCTTCTATTTAAGGGCCGGACGGTAAGTGGGCGGAGTCACAGGAGGGCCCAGCAGCCACTGCGTTCCACGCTGGAGCGCAAGCCAGCGTAACAACACAGGCGGTCGCTGCGTTCCACGCTGGAACGTAAGCCAGCGTATCATCGCAGACGGCCGGTGCGTTCGACGCTGGAGCGCAAGTCAGCGTATCGTCACAGGGAGCCGCTGTGATCCAGGCTGTACTGTTACAGTACCCCCCCCCTTAAGGGACCCCTCCGGGGTACCCCACTAGGAGAGGGTCGGTTGGGAAATCTTCTATGGAACAATCTTTGGAGTCTGGGAGCATGAACGTTTTGCACATCTTCCCAAGAGTCATCCTGGGGACCATACCCCTTCCATCTAATGAGATACTGGATCTTCCCCCGTCTTCTTCTGGAATCAATGAGCTGCTCAACTTCAAATTCTTCTTCTCCTTGGACCTCTATCGGAGGCAAGGGTCGAGGATCACTTGATGGGAACGGCCTAGATCTAAACGGCTTCAGTAGTGACACGTGGAATGTGGGATGTACCTGTAATCGCGGAGGAAGGGTGAGTCTCACCGTGTTGGGGTTAATAATCCTTTCTATCGGAAAAGGACCCAGGAATTGTCTTCCCAATTTCTTGGAAGGTACCCCCAACCGAAGGTTTTTTGTTGATAACCAAACCGAGTCCCCGACCTGGTAGGGAGGACTTTCTCTCCTACGACGGTCGTAGTAACACTTCTGTCTTTCTTTTGCCCGTTGAAGGTTGTCTTTTAGCGTTTTAAGGGTAGTTTGCAAAGTGGTCAGATAATAGTCTGTGGCTGGAACGTTTGTGGGAAGGCTGGTTTGAGGAAGAGACCTAGGGTGAAATCCGTAATTAGCAAAGAATGGAGTATGTAATGTGGAGGAATTCGTAGAATTATTATAGGCGAATTCAGCGAGAGGAAGTAGGCCCTCCCAGTCATCCTGGAGAAATGAGCAGTGACATCTGAGATACTGTTCCAGACACTGATTCACCCTTTCAGTCTGCCCATTAGTTTGGGGGTGATAGGCGGTAGACATTCTGTGGTCGATTTGAAGTCTGGAACAAAGTGCTCTCCAGAATTTGGATACGAATTGTGAACCCCTGTCTGATATGACCTGGCTAGGAATTCCATGTAACTTAATAATATTAGACAGGAATACCACGGCCGTTTCCTTGGAGGAGGGTAACTTCTTGAGGGGCACGAAGTGTGCCATCTTAGTCAGCAAATCCACTACCACCATGATGGTGTTGTTTCCTCTGGAAAGGGGAAGTTCAACTATGAAATCCATCGAGACCCATTCCCAGGGTCTGTTGGCGATGGGAAGACTCATTAGGAGACCATAAGGTCGGTTTCTGTCAGTTTTACATGAGGCACAGGTCTCGCACGTGGAAACGTATTCCTCAATTTGTTTGGTCATCTTTGGCCACCAGAAGTTCCTGCGTATCAGGGTTGTGGTTTTAGCAATGCCGGGATGTCCCGCGAGGGGTAAATCATGGCAAAGTTTGATCACCTGATTGGTGAGGGAGGGTGGTATGTACAGTTGGCTGTCCTTGTAAAGGAGACCCTGTTGGTTCTGCGAAAGACCAGGGGGGGTATTAGCATGGTCATTAATTAGAGCATCCTTGAGCTGGGTTTCCAACGTTATGGTGGCAAGGACGAGTTTCTTCGGTGAAATGATCCATGTGGGGGCCGTGTCTGAGGTGCGAATTTCAGCCAGTCGTGACAAGGCGTCGGCCTTCCCATTTTTTGAGCCTGGTCGGTATGTAATTTGGAAGTTAAACCTGTCAAAAAAAAACTCCACCGTACTTGACGGCCTGATAATGTTTTATTGGTTTTCAGGTATTGTAGATTACGGTGATCCGTATAAATTGTGATGGGGTGTATTGATCCTTCAAGTAAATGCCTCCAATTTTCCAGGGAGCACTTTATGGCGAGGAGTTCCTTTTCGCCTATGGGGTAATTGAATTCGGCGGTATTTAGCGTCCGGGAGTAGAACCCGATAGGATGTAACGGAGTTGAAAAAGAGCTTCGCTGGGACAGAACAGCTCCTATGGCTGCCTGGGATGCGTCTACTTCCAGCACGTAGTGATGGTTCGGATTTGGGAGAGTCAGTATCGGTGCCGTAGTGAACCTGTTCTTTAATAACTCAAACGCTGATTGGGCGTCCTTGGACCAAACGAACTTCGTGTTGACACTAGTTAAGCGGGTTAGTGGTTTAGTGGTAGCGGAGAAATCTTTAATGAATTTCCTATAGAAGTTTGAGAACCCCAGGAACCGTTGAAGAGCTTTCCGGGAATCCGGAATCGGCCAATTTTGGATGCAAGTGATTTTTGAGGGATCCATCTGGATACCTTTGGGTGAAATTATGTATCCGAGGAAGGGAAGAGAGGTAGTCTCGAATACACATTTTTCCTGTTTGACGTATAAGCGATGAACACTTAACCGTGCGAGAACCCAACGGACATGTTTCCTGTGATCGTGTAAGTTATCGGAATACACTAGTATATCATCAAGATAGATGAATACACATACGTCCAGTAGATCCCTAAAGATGTCGTTAATAAAATTTTGGAATGTGGCAGGGGCGTTGCACAACCCGAAGGGCATCACTGTATACTCGAAGAGACCATACCGAGTGCGGAAAGCTGTCTTCCATTCATCACCTTTTCTGATCCTAATTAAGTTGTATGCGCCTCTCAAATCCAGCTTGGTGTAGATTGTTGCTGTTTGTAATCTTTCTATGAGTTCGGATATTAGTGGCAAGGGGTACCGATTTTTGATTGTTACTTTGTTCAAGGCTCTGTAATCTATAATGGGCCTTAGGCTTGAGTCTTTGTTTCTCACAAAGAACATCCCTGCTGCTGCCGGGGAGGTTGAAGGCTGAATAAAACCTTTTCGTAAGTTCTCTTCTAGGTACTGTTTGAGGTGAACAAGTTCTGGTTGTGCCAATGGATAAATTCTACCCGTGGGTATCTCACTACCCGGCAGCAAGTCTATAGGGCAATCGTAAGATCTATGGGGCGGAAGAGATTCCGCCTTCGTTGCGCTGAATACCTCAGCAAAGTCTGCGTATTGGCTGGGGACCTGGTTCACTCCCACGTGCATGAGAGATTTGAGAGGAAAGCAGGTCTCCATACAATAAGGTGACGTAAACTGAACTCTCCCCTGTTTCCATAGGAGGGTTGGCTGGTGTATTTGCAACCATGGCAACCAAAGAATCACGGGAAACAATGGAGAGTGTATGATATCAAAGGATAAGAATTCTGTGTGGTTATTTTCACATGTCACCATGAGGGGTTGAGTCTGACTGTGGATAGGACTAGAAGTGGTACCGTCAATGAAACTCACGGATATCGGAACGTTTTTTCTCATGTGGGGAATTTTATTTCGCTCAACCAGATGCATATCGATAAAATTCCCCGAAGCTCCCGTGTCCACCATGGCTTCAACGATAATCCGGTTTTGGTCCCACTGTAAGGTGAGAGACGTGTATATGTAACCACCAGTACTATTTTTTGTACTGCCTAAGGTACAAGACGTGCCGCTCTTACCTTCGCACTTCTTACGTATCGCGGGGCATCCGTCAACGGTATGGTCAGCAGACGCACAATATAAACAGAGGTTGAGGTTACGTCTCCTGGCTTTCTCTCTCTCGGTCAGAGGACCTCGGATCGCCCCAATCTCCATCATCTCTACAGCAGGACCCTGGCTGGACGGTCTTGGGTTGGGTGTGAAGCCTGAGACTCTCTCGGCTCTGCATTCCCTCAGCCGTCTGTCAATGGTGGTGGCCTTCTGCATCAAGGCATTAAGTGTAAGTGGTAATTCTCCTCGGGCTAATTCGTCCTTCAGGGCCTCGGAAAGACCTAGGCGAAACTGATTCCTAAGGGTGAGGTCATTCCATTCAGTCTCCCGGTGAGTCAGTCTCCCGGTGAGCGAGTGTATTCCGCAATAAAGTCCTCTACAGGTCGTCTCCCTTGTTTAAGGCTGCGTATAGCGGTCTCAGCGGTCAGCTGTTTACTATGGTCCTCGTAGAGAAGGGCCATTTTTTCAAGGAACAGAGGGAAGGATTCCAGGACTGGGTCTTTTTTTTCTAAATAAGTATTGGCCCATGCTCTGGGCTCCCCCCTGAGGTATGAGATCATGGTAAGTACTTTTGTTCTGTCAGTTGGGTAAGTCCAGTGCTGCAGCTCAAACATTAGTTTGCACGCGTTCAGGAAATCCCTGAACTGCCTTCGGTCACCCGCGAATATCTCAGGTGGGCTGACCTTGGGTTCTGGTCCATCACGGGGGTGTCCTGGCCCCTGAGTGACAAGTTGCCGTATTGCCTGGTTTTCTAGCTGGAGATGTTGTATAGTCACATTGAGGGTCTCCACCCTCTTAGTGAGGGTGACGAGGTGACCTGCAACCTCCGCTGGATCCATGTGGGTTCCACTAATATGTAACGCACCTAGTTGATCAGTTAGGATCTCAACTACGGAAGCAATGGACATGCACTATTATCCCACTGCCCTTGTTCTTGGCTGTGGGATTCACGGTTACTCAGTATGTACCCCAGGCGTCTCTCTCAGTCTTGGGCGGAGAGTTTGGGGTAACAAAATCATTTACCGCTATCCATCTATTTAGTATTACTGCTGGAGAGGAAGGTCTCCCAGTATTACAGGAGTCACAAGTTAGTATAAGCTTGTGCACAGTTCAGAGTTAATATCTAGTATATGTAAACGAGGTGGTAATGGTGATTTGAGGTTAAAACATAACTTTTAATATATTCAAGATTAGGATGAGTCCCTAAATGCTATAATGAGAGATATTGAAAAAAGTGCATGATGGCACCAGGGATAGAAATGTGCTAGGTGCACGGCGGCACCCTTGAATAATATAAATGGGTGCACGGCGGCACCTTAAATAACCAGTAGGTCCTACCGTTATGGCCCCGGTCCTCTGGTCTCTGGAGATGTCCAATGCAAGAAGATTTTGCTGTAAATAAGAGCAGAAGGGGTCCGGCGGGGATATGAGTGGGTATGGGGTACCTAGACAGCCCTAGATAGTGGGTGCTATCTCGCCCCTAGCGTCCTATACACGGAGCAACCGTTCTGAAAAGAACGACCCCGTCCGGAACCTAGCCCTTTTGCTACTTGGCCCTATTGTGCCCTAGTGTAGCTAGTCCCTACACGCATGTTTCATTTTTAATAGAAAACTCATCAGGGGAATATTAGGCACACATAGAGGGGCAATGTGATCAAATGACGTGCAGTGTTGGTAGCTTATTGTCAGCAGACAGCACATACGTCATATATGATTTAAGATGAAAATGTGACACAGGTGATACTTAGACGTATTGGCCTTTAGTAAGGGCTCTAGTCATGTATCAGGGCTGGGTACTTGCCTTAGATATAAAGACAGAGTAGAGGGGGTCACCTGGAGATGGTCCGGTCCCTCTCTTGGAGCGCAGCGGCGTGTCCAGAGGCCGTGATAGAGCCTCTGGACACGCCGCTGCGCTCCAAGAGAGGGACCGGACCATCTCCAGGTGACCCCCTCTACTCGGTCTTTATATCTAAGGCAAGTACCCAGCCCTGATACATGACTAGAGCCCTTACTAAAGGCCAATACGTCTAAGTATCACCTGTGTCACATTTTCATCTTAAATCATATATGACGTATGTGCTGTCTGCTGACAATAAGCTACCAACACTGCACGTCATTTGATCACATTGCCCCTCTATGTGTGCCTAATATTCCCCTGATGAGTTTTCTATTAAAAATGAAACATGCGTGTAGGGACTAGCTACACTAGGGCACAATAGGGCCAAGTAGCAAAAGGGCTAGGTTCCGGACGGGGTCGTTCTTTTCAGAACGGTTGCTCCGTGTATAGGACGCTAGGGGCGAGATAGCACCCACCATCTAGGGCTGTCTAGGTACCCCATACCCACTCATATCCCCGCCGGACCCCTTCTGCTCTTCTTTACAGCAAAATCTTCTTGCATTGGACATCTCCAGAGACCAGAGGACCGGGGCCATAACGGTAGGACCTACTGGTTATTTAAGGTGCCGCCGTGCACCCATTTATATTATTCAAGGGTGCCGCCGTGCACCTAGCACATTTCTATCCCTGGTGCCATCATGCACTTTTTTCAATATCTCTCATTATAGCATTTAGGGACTCATCCTAATCTTGAATATATTAAAAGTTATGTTTTAACCTCAAATCACCATTACCACCTCGTTTACATATACTCTAAATACTGGTGATCAAGTCACCAACTAAACATATAGCTCCTCCAGACTATTAATATCTAGTATGCAATAGGTTCAGGGTTAGTATATAGCATGTCCTCAGTTTAGTATATTGTATGCCATAGGTTCAGAGCATGTCCACAGTTTAGTATATAGTATGCAGTAGGTTCAGAACATGTCCACAGTTTAGTATATAGTATGCAGTAGGTTCAGAGTTAGTATAGCATGTCCACAGTTTAGTATATAGTATGCAGTAGGTTCAGAGTTAGTATAGCATGTCCACAGTTTAGTATATAGTATGCAGTAGGTTCAGAGTTAGTATAGCATGTCCACAGTTTAGTATATAGTATGCAGTAGGTTCAGAGCATGTCCACAGTTTAGTATATAGTATGCAGTAGGTTCAGAGTTGGTTTGGGAGTATCGTCTCACACCAGTCAGGAACCACCCCACTCAGAGTTCCAGGACATTAATCAGAGCAGGTAACAGGCATATACTTGCGGTTAGTTGGTCCTGGCCAGGAAGCCAGCAGTGGGGAAGCCAGTGGCAAGAAGGTAGACAGTCCTTCACGCTGTTGTTAGGGTTCCAGGTCTGGATATGTGGACAGAGTCCTCAGATGCAGTGGAGCTAGCAGGGTGCGCACTCCATTAGTGGAACACCCTGCTTAGCACCTGTCTTCTATTTAAGGGCCGGACGATAAGTGGGCGGAGTCACAGGAGGGCCCAGCAGCCACTGCGTTCCACGCTGGAACGTAATCCAGCGTATCATCGCAGACGGCCGGTGCGTTCCACGCTGGAGCGCAAGTCAGCGTATCGTCACAGGGAGCCGCTGTGATCCAGGCTGTACTGTTACACACTGGACCTGTGTTCTGCTGCAGCAAGCACTCCGGATATTGCCAGCTGTCCTTGGATCCGTCTTCTCTGCGGCTGCAGCACCTTCAGCTAAGTGTGCAGACATTGTTGTGTACCTGTTTATTTTCTGACTGGATCTGAGGCGGCCACGGTTCCCTCCATATTCTGAGCAGGGCACCGGTGGCCGTGCCCCTTCCACTATTGTAGGGGTTACAGTGGTCATCAGTCTTAGGTACGTGGGCATGCCCCGTTCCACCATTTGGATCCGGGCATGTGCTTTAGCAGCATAGGGAGAGCTTTGAGGGTCTGACAGGGGTCACCCTTTATCCTCCCTAGTTTGGGTCCGGTCAGTAGCTCTATTAACTGTGTATGCTCTTGTTGCTCACATACAGCCGTGACATTATAATCCACCAAAACCGTCCTTTTGACATGGATCTGCTTTCTGGCCTGGTTGACCGCATGCAGGGTCTTTCTTTGGAAGTAGCGGATCTCCGTCAATCTATGTCTCAGCTTCAAGCATTGGGCTCTGCTCCAGCTCATGGAGTCTGTTGCGAGCCAAAGGTCTCACTTCCGGAAACGTTCTCCGGGGGCAGTGAGAATTTTGTTCGCTTCAGAGAGGCATGCAAACTCCATTTTTGCTTGTGTCCCCACTCCTCTGGTAAGGAGGAACAGAGGGTGAGGATTGTCATCTCCCTGCTCAGGGGTAATGCTCAGACTTGGGCTTTTTCGCTGCCATCAGGGGATCCCTCCCTTCGATCCGTGGAAAGATTTTTTGTGGCCCTGGGGCAGATATATGATGACCCGGATCGTGTTGCTCTGGCCGAATCTAACTTACGTGTTTTATGCCAGAACAAACTGTCTGCGGAGCTTTATTGTTCTGAATTTCGGAGATGGGCAGCTGATTCAGGTTGGAATGATGCTGCACTCCGGAGTCAGTTCTGTCATGGTCTCTCAGAGAGATTGAAAGATGAGTTTGCTTTCCATGAGAGACCAACGTCCTTAGAGTCTGCCATGTCATTGGCGGTACGCCTTGACAGGCGTCTAAGAGAAAGAAACGAGACCTCTCTGTCCAGCCATTGTCAGTCTAGGGGCAGTGGTGCGGACTCATTCAGTGTGCAGGGGCCTCATCCTGTCTCGCTCCCCTCTGAGGAGGAGCCCATGCAGCTAGGTCGACTTGCCCCTGATAAAAGAGGATTTAGTCCTCAGAGTATGGTGTGTTTTTGTTGTGGGGGCATAGCTCATTTGGCAAATGTTTGTCCGTCTAGGAGATTCTTGAACTGTACTAAGAGCAATAATAAGAGAAATACCTCAAAAGGTAAATCATCATATTCTGCTTCATCTGCTACTTTGGGCAAAGTTGATGTAGGAATTGATGCTTTTCCTCTGACCTGCAGTTCCCGTTTTCTCCTGTCTGCCAGGGTGGCGCTAGAGAGCAAAGTCATTTCTTGTGAGATTTTTGTCGATAGTGGAGCGGCCGTCAATCTTATTGACACTCAATTTGTAGCCATGCATGGTTTTCAGGTTTGCACATTAGAAAAGGATATACCTGTTTTTGATATCGACTCTGCTCCACTCACAGAGATCCCTGAAGGGCATTGTTCACAATATCCGGCTAGCTGTAGGTGACACTCATGTGGAGGATATATCTTGATTTGTCCTTAACGGATTGCCTTCTCCTCTAGTTTTGGGGTTACCCTGGCTCACTAGACATAACCCCACTATTGATTGGAAAGGAAGGCAAATAAATGAGTGGAGTGACTTTTGTAGAGAGAATTGTCTCACAGCGACTTTTGCAGAGGTGTCTACTAAAACTGTGCCATCATTTCTCTCTGATTTCTCGGACGTGTTTTCCGAGAGCGGTGTTCAGGAGCTACCTCCTCACCGGGAGTTTGACTGTCCCATTAACCTCATTCCCGGCGCCAAGCTGCCAAAAGCACGCCTCTACAATCTCTCACAACCGGAAAGAATCGCAATGCGAACCTATATCTCCGAGAGTCTCGATAAGGGGCATATTCGTCCCTCAAAATCACCTGTTGCCGCGGGTTTTTTTTTTTGTTAAAAAAAAAGATGGCTCTCTGAGACCTTGCCTAGATTTTAGGGAGCTGAACCGTATCACGATTCGCGATCCCTATCCCCTTCCTCTGATCCCGGACTTCTTCAACCAAATTGTTGGGGCCAAGGTTTTTTCCAAATTGGATTTGAGAGGCGCGTACAACCTGGTCAGGGTCAGAGAGGGGGATGAATGGAAAACGGCCTTTAATACTCCTAACGGGCATTTCGAGAATCTCGTTATGCCTTTCGGCCTGATGAATGCTCCGGCCGTCTTTCAGCATTTTGTTAATAGTATTTTCTACCATTTAATTGGGAAATTTGTATTGGTGTATCTTGATGATATTTTGATTTTTTCCCCTGATGTTCAGACCCATCAGGATCATCTTTTTCAGGTTCTGCAGATTCTGCGGGAAAATAAATTGTACGCCAAGCTGGAGAAATGTCTTTTTATGGTATCGGAGATTCAATTTCTGGGTTTTCTCCTCTCTGCTTCTGGTTTTCGCATGGATCCGGAGAAGGTCCGTGCTGTACTTGAGTGGGAGCTTCCTGAGAATCAGAAGGCATTGATGCGCTTTCTGGGTTTTGCAAACTATTACAGAAAGTTCATTTTGAATTATTCCTCTGTTGTCAAACCCCTTACTGACATGACAAAAAAGGGGGCGGATCTTTCCTCTTGGTCGGAGGAGGCGCTTGCAGCTTTTTCTAAGATTAAAGAGAGTTTTGCGTCTGCTCCCATCTTGGTGCATCCCGATGTTTCCTTACCTTTTATTGTTGAGGTGGATGCTTCCGAGGTGGGTGTGGGTGCGGTTTTGTCCCAGGGCCCTTCTCCTGCCAAATGGCGACCCTGTGCCTTTTTCTCTAAAAAACTCTCCCCGGCAGAGAGAAACTATGATGTGGGAGATAGGGAGTTGTTGGCCATCAAGTTGGCTTTCGAGGAATGGCGCCATTGGTTGGAGGGGGCCAGGCACCCTATCACCGTTTTTACCGACCATAAGAATCTGGCATACTTGGAGTCGGCCAGGCGTATGAATCCGAGAGAGGCCAGATGGTCTCTGTTCTTCTCCAGATTCAATTTTGTCGTTACATTCCGCCCTGGGATCAAAAATGTGAAGGCTGATGCTCTCTCTCGCTGTTTTCCGGGAGGAGGAAACTCCGAGGACCCGGGTCCCATTTTGGCGGAGGGGGTAGTTGTTTCTGCTCTATATTCCGATTTGGAGGCCGAGGTCCAGGCTGCCCAGACTGAGGCACCTGCCCGTTGTCCTTCTGGGAAGTTGTTTGTGCCTCCTGAGCTACATCACAAACTCTTCAAGGAGCATCATGATACTGTTCTTGCTGGTCACCCCGGGAGTAGAGCCACGGTAGATCTCATTGCTCGGAGATTTTGGTGGCCGGCTCTTCGTAAGTCGGTGGAGGGTTTTGTGGCTGCTTGTGAGACGTGCTCTCGCGCTAAGGTCCCTCGTTCACGGCCTTCAGGTTCCCTTCTCCCGTTACCCATACCTTCCCGTCCTTGGACACACCTGTCCATGGACTTTATCACGGATCTTCCTCGTTCCTCAGGGAAGTCGGTGATCCTGGTGGTGGTGGACCGTTTTAGCAAGATGGCTCATTTCGTACCTTTCCCTGGTTTACCCAATGCTAAAACGTTGGCGCAAGCTTTTGTCGACCATGTTGTTAAATTGCACGGCATTCCCTCTGATATTGTTTCGATAGAGGCACGCAGTTTGTGTCCAGGTTCTGGAAGGCTTTCTGTTCTCGCCTGGGGGTTCGGCTGTCCTTCTCTTCTGCTTTTCACCCGCAGTCGAATGGTCAGACTTGAGCGCCTCAATCAGAATCTGGAGACATATTTGCGCTGTTTTGTGGCAGAGAACCAGGAGGATTGGTGTTCATTTCTCCCTCTTGCTGAGTTTGCTCTGAACAACCGTCGTCAGGAATCTTCTGATAAGTCACCATTCTTTGGTGCATATGGGTTCCATCCGCAGTTTGGGACATTCTCGGGAGGGGCTCTTTCTGGTTTACCTGAGGAGGAGAGATTTTCCTCGTCCTTGTCTACCATTTGGCAAAAGATTCAGAGTAATCTTAGAAAGATGAGTGAGAAGTATAAGCGTGTGGCTGATAAGAGACGTGTGCCTGGTTCGGACCTGAATGTGGGTGATCTGGTGTGGTTGTCTACAAGAAATATTAAACTGAAGGTTCCCTCCTGGAAATTGGGTCCCAAGTTTATTGGGCCTTATAAAATCTTGTCAGTCATCACTCCTGTTGCCTTCCGTCTTGACCTTCCACGGGTTTGGAAGATACATAATGTATTTTACAGATCTCTCTTAAAACCATATGTCCAGCCCACGGTACCCTCCTCTTTGCCTCCTCCTCCGATTTTGGTTGATGGCAATCTGGAGTTTGAGGTTTCCAGAATTGTGGACTCTCGCATTGTCCGCGGTTCTCTTCAGTACCTCGTTCATTGGAAGGGTTATGGTCCTGAGGAGAGGATGTGGGTTCCGGTGTCGGACATTAAAGCCCCTCGTCTCATCAGGGCATTTCATAGGGCTCATCCTGAGAAGGTGGGTCCTGGGTGTCCGGAGTCCACCCGTAGAGGGGGGGGTACTGTCACTACCAGAGTTTTGAGACGTTCTCACAGCTCTGTTTCTCCACCCCTGTGATGATGTCACTACTAGAGCTTGGAGGAGTCCTCCCAGCTGTTCCTCCTGCGTTTGATTTCCCTGCCCTTAAATCACCCCTCCTCCTTTCTATGTTGTGGATTATAGTTCTCATTTGAGTTGTAGCTCTTGCTTGAGTATCTTCACTTGTTAGCTATCATTTCACTGGACCTGTGTTCTGCTGCAGCAAGCACTCCGGATATTGCCAGCTGTCCTTGGATCCGTCTTCTCTGCGGCTGCAGCACCTTCAGCTAAGTGTGCAGACATTGTTGTGTACCTGTTTATTTTCTGACTGGATCTGAGGCGGCCACGGTTCCCTCCATATTCTGAGCAGGGCACCGGTGGCCGTGCCCCTTCCACTATTGTAGGGGTTACAGTGGTCATCAGTCTTAGGTACGTGGGCATGCCCCGTTCCACCATTTGGATCCGGGCATGTGCTTTAGCAGCATAGGGAGAGCTTTGAGGGTCTGACAGGGGTCACCCTTTATCCTCCCTAGTTTGGGTCCGGTCAGTAGCTCTATTAACTGTGTATGCTCTTGTTGCTCACATACAGCCGTGACACCCAAGCACCATCAGACCAAAAACAAGCAAAACTTACCTCTTCTGCTCCAGACCGGAGCCTCGTCCTGCACTCGCCGCTCCCTAGTCGTCTTCCAAGCCCAGTGCTGCACTATGACGTGACATCACACAGCATCAGGTTATAGTGTGCGCCTGCTGTAAGCAGTCAGGACACAGTGCAGAGGAGTGGTGAGTAAAGCCAATGCTGCGCTTCCCTCATAGATCCCTGTGCCCTCTGCATGCTAATGACAGCTTCCATAATGGAAGTGTTCATTAGCATTTGGACTATAAGAAACACTGCCATTTTCCCCCACTTTTTTTCGTCTTATAGTTCGAAAAATATGATACTGTGTTTATTTCACTCTTTTAATGACCAAATTGGCCCCTAAAGTTCAGAGTGTCTATAGCGCTCCGGAATCTGTACATTGCTGACATGTACGCGATGTACAGCTTCCTCTGTAACTGCAGGCATAGGTGTACACATTGCTACTTCTGCCTGTGCCCGCTCTGCTCCGCTAAAGCCTGGCATAGCTCGTAGGTGCGAGGTCTCCTGAATCAATGTGCTATACCAGGCTTTAGCTGAGCAGAGCGGGCTCAGGCAGGAGGGAACAGCAGTGTTCTATGCAGAGCCCCTGCCTGTGCCCGGTCCACTCAGCTAAAAGCACTGCTTAGTACATGGTTCCAGGAGACCTGCACCTATGGCCTCATGCACACAACAGTTGTTCTGGTCCGCAACCAAGCCGCAGTATTTGCGGCTTGGGTGCGGACCCATTCACTGCAATGGGGCCGCCAAAGATGCGGACAGCACTCCGTGTGCTGTCCGCATCCGTTGCTCCGTTCCGTGGCCACGCAAAAAAAATATAACATGTCCTATTCGTGTCTGTTTTGCAGAAAAGAATAGGCATTTTTACAATGGGACGCCTGTTCCGTTCTGCAAATTGCGGAAGGCACACGGGCGGCTTCCGTGTTTTGCATACAGCAAAAAACGGAACGGTCGTGTGCATGAGGCCTATATGTTATGCCAGGTTTTAGCTGTGAGGATCAGACACAGGCAGAGCAGCTATGTGCACTCCTGCCAGTACAGAGCTCACTGTGCATGCAGTTTTGTGGACTCCATACACGGCATACATGTCAGCAGTGTACGGATTTGAAAGAGCTATAGCAGCCTAAATTTCGGAGGCCTATTTTATCATAAAACAGTAAAGAAAATAAATTGTATTACAGAAATTAATCATATGCTATTTAGAATTGTTTAAAAAAGTTATATAAAAGGTTAGTTGTCCTTTAAAACCTGTAGACTGTCTATGGCAGGGGTGCACAGCCGGCAGGCCGCATGCGGCCCCCAGAGCCAAGGTTTGCAGCCCCCATCCTCCTGGACAGAAACACAGATGATCGTGTGATCAGCTATGTTTCTGCCATGAGCGTCACACGAGACAGCATTACAGCTTCTGCTCCCGCACTGTAGCAGGAGCAGGTCTGTTCACGGCTGTCGTGACAGTAGGCGAGCCAAGGAGAAGGCAGAAGCAGTGTATCAGCGCTTCTGCCTTCTCCTCAGATAGGTTAGCGGCGAACTATGCAGGATGGACCCGGCTTTAGGCAGAGGAGAGCAGAGCCTGGAGGGTCAGGAGACCCTGCTCAGCTCTGTCTTGTACGAAGCAGGTTGGTTTCCCTGTAACTTGGGCTCCTTTGGATGTACCAGTTACAGTGGAACTAGTGCAAAAAAATCTCCTATTGTCTCCTAAAGGTCTTTCAGTGACCTCTTGGGGACAAATTATGTGGAAAAATATATATATATATATATATAAAAAAAAAATGTTAAAAAATTATTTTAAAAAAATAAATAAAAGAACATTTTTATGATCCATTGGGGGACATTTTGTGTTGCAAAAATATATACGTATATAAAAATAAAAAAAATTATAGAAAACTATTTAAAATATTTTAAAAAAAATAATAAACTACAAGTAAAATAAAAAAAGTGCAAAATAATAGTGTTCATTGTCCCCCAATATTAGCCTAGAGGTTTGGACCCTTTAAAATGTAACTTTTATTGGTTCAATTAAAAAGCAAAACACATCACCCTGTGATAACTGGGTGACCGAAAAATATCAGGACAGGATGTCGCCCAGCTACCACCGTGAATTGGTGAAATTAATAAGATGTAAATAGTGCAAATTCCACAAGGGCACTTGTGACATTAGTGATAGGTATAGGTTTTGGGGGAAGGTTAGGGCACTTTTGATGGGTGCTGGGGATGATTCTCTCCCTGTACCCGCCCTAGGTTAACCCTTTGCCCAGGGATGATCCCCGATGGTGGGATCTCCCTGTCCCCGTGCCTGCCCTGTCTGGCCCTGTACAACCCTGCACGTTAGAAATTTCACACAAATAATGATGTCAATTTTAACCCTGACGCATTTCCCCACCACGGTTCATCAGGGGGTCGGTTAGAGGAGGATAATAGTTGTAAATAACATCATAGATAAAAAAAATAGATAAACAAATGTACTATGTCCTGGGTGATACAGTAAGGCAGGCCATGCTTGGGGCTGGATAAATCACAAAGGCTCTCTTATTGGTGAAAAGGGATGTCACTGATGTACCCCAACAATGTCCGGACTGCCACCTGCTGTGTTTGGTAAGGCAGTTCATTGTCCCCCAACAGTCTTTTTATGACCCCTTGGAGGACATACCCATATTTTTTTAAAGGAGAACAATAAGAAAAAAATATTTTTCATTAACCCTCAGGTCAGACCAGCAGTCAGAACCTCAATATTAATCAGACCTCAGCTCACAGCCCCTATCAGACCCCCAATGTTAATAAGACCTCAGATCAGACCTCAATGTGAATGACCCCCAATCAGACCTCAGATAAGAGCTGCATTGCCTCTCATTAGCCCCCATTGCCTCTCATCAGCCCCTATATGAGCCCCCATTCCTCTTAGCAGCCCCCATGCCTATGTGCAGCCACCATATGTGCCCCCATGCCTCTTAGTAGCTCCCATATGAGCCCCCATGCCACAGAAAACTTTAAAATTCGATCCACTTCCTCCTGCTGTCAGCTGTGCTGTGAAGGCTGCGCACAGCGTGAGATCACAGAGCGCACTCACTCTGTGCGCATCCCTGCACAGCCGACAGCTGAGGACCAGGAAGCAGTGAGTACAGAGACTACACCGCTTCCCGGTCCTCCGGTACTAATGAGCGCTTCCATAATGGAAGCTCTTCATTAGTATTCGCCCCATAAGATGCAGGGGCATTTCCCCCCACTTTTGGGGGGGGGGGGTGCATCTTATGGGGTGAAAAATACGGTATTATGTGGCAAAAATATACACTGCTCAAAAAAATAAAGGGAACACTTAAACAACACAATGTAACTCCAAGTCAATCACACTTCTGTGAAATCAAAATGTCCACTTAGGAAGCAACACTGAGTGACAATCAATTTCACATGCTGTTGTGCAAATGGGATAGACAACAGGTGGAAATTATAGGCAATTAGCAAGACACCCCCAATAAAGGAGTGGTTCTGCAGGTGGTGACCACAGTCCACTTCTCAGTTCCTATGCTTCCTGGCTGATGTTTTGGTCACTTTTGAATGCTGGCGGTGCTTTCACTCTAGTGGTAGCATGAGACGGAGTCTACAACCCACACAAGTGGCTCAGGTAGTGCAGCTTATCCAGGATGGCACATCAATGCGAGCTGTGGCAAGAAGGTTTGCTGTGTCTGTCAGCGTAGTGTCCAGAGCATGGAGGCGCTACCAGGAGACAGGCCAGTACATTAGGAGACGTGGAGGAGGCCGTAGGAGGGCAACAACCCAGCAGCAGGACCGCTACCTCCGCCTTTGTGCAAGGAGGAACAGGAGGAGCACTGCCAGAGCCCTGCAGGCATTTTCCCGTTCCGTATGTCCCGCCATATTGTAAAAATTACAAAAATTTTTGCAGGGTTACATACGGCTGCATGGATGCAGACAGACGGATGACATCCATGTGCTGTCTGCATTTTTTGTGGCCCCATAAGGATTGGATCCGCCTGTGATCTGCAAAAAATACATTCAGATGTGGACCAAAAATATAATCATGTGCCTGGTGCCTTAAATGGTTGTGTAAAATCCCTCATCTTCACATGAGCACTCAGTCTTTATATATTATACCAAGTCTTGTGGTATCTGTATTGATTCATTCTGTCATATATCCTACAGGGTGAAGACCATGAAGAACTATGACAACAGGACCTGCGATTGGCACTGGGCTGAAGAAAAATAACATCTAGAAGACACTTGATGAGAAAGGACACTGGTCCTGGATCTCACAGATCAACGCTGGATGACTGCGAGTATGTTTACGGGCATTTGATCCAGGGACTATATCCCCACTGCCATATTTGCAGTCAGGAAGGAGTGTTTTTCCCCTTAGATCAGGACAGATTGGCAAATGTCATAAAGGGGTTTTTTCTCACCTTCCTGTGGATCAACACAGTTGCCCTTCCCCCAATTTAGCCATTCCCCTAATCAAAAGTACAATTCGGACCACCTTTTGTGGACAGATTATTTAGTAATTGATTCAGGGACTAATCTGACTGCCATGCGTGGAGTCGGGAAGGAATTTTTCCTCATCTGAAGCTGATGGCTGAGGCTTAGTGAGGTTTTTTCGCCTTCCTCTGGATTAATAATATCTGATCCAGGGAAATAGTCTGACTGCCCTAAGCGGAGTCGGGAAGGAATTTTTCCCCCTACAGGGGGTTTTTTCGCCTTCCCCTGAATCAATAAAAGTCAATGGATCTAACATATCCTTGACTTTGATTTGGTATTTACACCAAATCATCTGTCCCATCATTAATAAAATTATAAATAAAATAAAATTCTCTATTCCCCCCTATATCGTTGTGTGCCTGGTTTTATTTCCACTGACGAGCCATGTGCTGCTCAGGGCTGTATTTCACTGGTCTCCTCATATGATTACATATTAAGTTTCTGCTCTACTTTCTGTAAGTAAAAAGAGAACATACGAGTTCATGGTAAAGAAGATTAACCTCCTAACAGTCACATTAAAATTGGAAAAACCCTCCCAAAAATGTAACTTTTTTATTTTAGATTTTTATAATGTGTCTGAAGTAAATCCTGTTGGCGCACAACTCATGGGACACAATTGCATTTTTCGTCCCCTAAGTGACACAATTAATTTAATCTTAAGGACCAGTAACATTTTCCCCTTTGTGTTCCAGAAGTCATAACTTTTAACCCCTTAGTGACCACCCATACATGTTTTTACGGCGGTAACTACGGGGCCTTAGGCTGGGCCGCCGCTTTTTTTTACGGCGGCCCAGTCTAAGCGCTGCACGGGTGAACGCTGCACATGAAAGCTGCAGCCCTGCTCTAACAGCCCGGACCGGCAGGAGTGCCGATCCGGGCTGTTTAACACTTTACATGCCGCGGGTAATGGCCCCTGCCGCATGTAAAGTGCTGTAAGAGGGAGCAAACTCCATCTGTCTCCTATTGGCACTCCGCAAATACGATCGCGGGGTGCCGATGTGTGTGAAGGCTGCCTGGGGTCTGATGTAGACCGCAGACCAGCCTTTAGTAATTTCCAGAAGGCTGCGCCTCTCTGGCGCAGCCTGCTGGTCAATGTTAGAATAGCATTGCCATTAAAATGCAATGCAATGCAATTTTAAAAGCAATCAAGAAGCTGTCTGTTATAGTCCCCTTGTGGGACTATTAAGTGGTAAAATAAAGTTAAAAAAAAACTCATTTATTCAATAAAAAAAAATCCCATTAAAAAATTACGCTTTTTTTTCTATTGAAAATACGCTTTTCAATGGAAAAAAATAAAATAAAAAAATCCCCATATGTTTGGTATTGCCGCGTCCGTAACTACCCGGACTACATAAATATCATGTAAATTATCCCCTACGGTAAACGCCGTAAAAGATAAAAAAATGACAGAAATGCTTATTTATTCTTAGCTGCCACCGAAAAAACATAATAACAAGTAATCAAAAAGCGCCATTTACTCCAAAATCCACACAAATCAAGTCCTCACACAACTCCATAGAAAGAAAAATAAAAAAGAGTTATGGGTCTTGGGAAGCGGCAATGCAAAAACATATATTTTTTTTAATGTTTTTTTTTGCGGAAAAGTAGTAAAATGTAAAAAAAAACTATATGTATTTGGTATTACTGTAATTGTACTGACCCAGAGAATAAAGATATTACATTATTTATACCAAAAAATGAATGCCGTAAAATTTATAATGTAAAAACACAGTGGCAGTATTGCTGTTTTTCTCCCTCCCAGAAAGAGTTAATAAAAGTTAATCAGAAAGTTATGTGTACCCAAAAATGGCACCATTAAAAAATGCAACTTGTCCTACAAAAAACAAGCCCTCATAAAGCTATATAGACGAAAATATAAAAAAGTTATAGCTCTTGGAACGCTTGGTCAGTGAGTCCCAAAACAGGCTGGTCACTAAGGGGTTAATTTTATTATTTAATTCAGTAAAATGATAATAATGCCAAATTTCTATATATTTTTATTTTTATTTTTTACTCCTGCAGGCTATCAGCTCCCCAACTGCCCCCTCCTCCTTCAGAATGCTTTACCTGCTCTTTTCTCTGATTTGGTAGCAGCTAGAGATATTTGTATTGTTTGAAAGTTGGCATTCTAAACTTTCAAACAATACCAGAACCACTGCATTTTCTTTACTACATGGGAAGATATCGCTGTTAGAAATAAGGATTCGGTGAATGCCTCTGAAAGTGAAACTAAAAGCACGTTTTACAGAGTTTATTCTTGGCTGTATTTCTAACAGCGACATCTCCTGCTGATGTTGTGTTAATGTTGTTATTCTAGTCTTGAATGCCAGCTTTCAAACAAGACCAGGCCCAGCTGCTAACAATCCAGAGATATCAGCAGTTAAATAAGTCCTCCCTCCTCTTTCTCGTTTTGCTCAAGCTGTGCTGGGGCAGAACATTTAAAGTTGTTGTCCAGCAGTTAATATTGATGACCTATCTTCAGGATAGGTCATCAATATCTGATCGGCGGGGTCCGACACCGGGCTCCCCCGCCAATCCTCGTCATCACACTATGTCTTGTTTCCCCTGTAGCAGTGGCGTAGTGTAATTATAAGCACTTGAATGAAGTGGGTACTTGTATTACACTGGACAAAGTGCAGTGTAATGAAGAGGAAGCAGCATTCACATGGAGCGCCGCCTGCTCTTCTAACAGCTGATGGACCAGGGTGCAGGGTGTCGATCAGATATTGATGACCTATCCTGATAAGTCATCAATAATAATGGCTGGACAACCCCTTCAAGTGCATTTTCCAAAGCCCGAAGTGAGCTCAGGCAAAACTGTTAGGTGGTTAATATCCAATATTCATCTGTATTCAGCAATTTTTTAACTGAGGACATCAGTATAGAAGATAAAAACTTAATACCTGTAGGATTTGAGGATTTCTGTAAAGAATGACTACAGATCACAGCAGGGGCCACATTCACCTTATAATGTACCTAGGATGTTAGTAACCAGGTCACATTTATACAGAATTGTCTCTTCATAATGGAGATACAAGAACACAGTGGAAGAGAAGATAAAACCATCAATTCTTCTACAAAACATGGAGAGTAAATATCAGAGCCGGTATATAGAACACACTGTAGTGATGCAGGAACTTTTTATAGTAACACTTTGATAAAAATTGCTGAGTAAAGCATTCTTACCAACATTTGTTTTGATTTGGGGCATTATGCACAGACACACCCCAAACAAGGTCCAGAATGGCTACTTCTGGGTGTGGATTATATAAATCCCACCCAGAATTTGCTGGGATCCTCTCTGAAAATTTGCTACACGAGCAACATTTGGCCTGGTGTTGTCCTGTCAAAAAACAGCTCATGGGGCACTTTGGAGAAATTGCCGCACCACTGGTTCTACACCCAAATCTATGTGACGCTGAGCTGTTGGTGTATCCGAAATAATGACTAGAGGGTTCCGCTACATACATTATGCCACCCCACATCATTATCACCAGTGGGACTGGTGTGATGTTCCCTTGTGAAGGCCTCTTCGTGGCATTGTCCACATGGTTTCCAGAGGCTGTTGTTGCCTCCAAGACAAAAGTGGGACTCATTAATGAAGAGGATAGACATCCATTCCAGCCTCCATTGCCATCTTCTTGTGCACCATGCTAGCATTTGAGAGCGTAGCAACATGGAACACCTGTAGCTGGACGTCTGGCTCCAAGCCCAATGTCGTGCAAACGTCTTCTGATGGTTTGTGCAGACACTGTTTGCCACCCTAGGCTTCGGATGTGATGTCCAATTGCACTGGCATTACAGAATGGATCACTACATGCCTTTTTTTTTTTTTAAGACAATCCGCAGCGGTTCGTCTGTGTGCACCTCTTGCTGTCATTCCAGTTCATAGTTATTCACCCAACCACAGGACACACAACGTTGAACAGTCTAGGCGTGTAGTGATCTGCCAGAGTGATAAACCAAAGTCTCTCAGTTCAAAAGATTCTGTCCCTAACTGGCATGTCAACGAACAGGAGACAACGCACAATCATCTCACATGACTGTTGAGGTTTCATGGGGCTAAAAAAACTTTGCTCTAAATCTGGCTTTTATGCCCTTCCCCTACATGTCATAGATTGGAGCTAGGTGCTAGAAAAATCTATAATTTGCCAATCTTAGCAACTCCTGCTACTTCCTCGATTTCCATAACTTTAAGGCTTGTCCCTCTTGGTGTTTCAATTTTAGTGTTGAGGATTGTATCTGATTTAGTATTATCTTAGAGTATTGGACCCTTTTTAAAATATAGCTTTTATTAATTCTATCTAAAAGATAATAAATCACCCTGTGATATCTGGGTGACCTTAGGAAAGTGAGGACAAGATGCTGCCCAGCTACCACCGTGAATAGGTGAGTTTGATGCCGTATAGATAGTACAGATTCCACACGGGCACTTATGAGATTGGTAATAGATATAGGTTAGGGGAAGGCTGGGGCACTTGAATAGGTGCTGGGGGTAGCTCTCTCCCTGTGCCAGCCCTAGATACACCTTTGCCCAGGGATAATCCCTTATGGTGGGATCTCCCTGTCCCCGTACCTGCCCTGTCTAGCCCTGTAGAACCCTATATGTTAAATATGATGTCAATGGTATTTTTTAACCCCGACGCATTTCCCCACTAGGGTTCATCAGGGGGTCGGTTAGAGATAGATAATTCATGTAAATAACATCTTAAATCAAACCAAATAACCACTTTTTGGTTGCTCTGGAAATATAACAGATGAGACATGTATTTCTGGGATCGAACCCTTGGATTTTCTGCAGGAACGCAACCCTTGTCATTCAATAGGGCTAATCGTCTGCGTTTCCACCCAACACAACATGGATTTCCAGAATTGTGTCAAACTCCCTTTACACGTCTGGTATATGAATTTCACGCAGATGTGGGTGCAGAATCTGCGCCAAAATCAACATGAACTCTGATCTGACACGTGAAAATCCCACATCTAGGTTCATTGCAGCGGGACTGTTGCTGCTTTTATGTGGGTAAAATATTCAAATGTGTCAGGCCAGTTCACACAACTGATTTTAAAGAACAAGTTAAAAAATCAGCGCAGAATCTACGTGTTTTTTTTAGCACAAAAAACACAAGTTTTTTGTGTGGTTTTTGATGCATCTTTCTTTTTAACGAATGAATGTTCACTTCAATACAAAGCTGATCTGTGCATAAAAATGCACAAACAATGCATTTACATGGAGCTGTTTTTTTCAGCTTCCTATTCATTTCAATGGGAGATTCAGCGATGATTCTGCCCCATTATAGGGTGCCATGCTTCCAGGGCAGTCTTTAATATTGATTGGACCCTGGGCAAGAATTTACTTGGGCCCCCTGGATCCCCCCACCCCCCCGCACTTTGATGTACTTGCTATACAGCAGCACTTACCTGTCACGTCCAGGGCCTCCAGGTGACGTCTCTCCTCTCTGTCATAATCTTCTCTCTCATCATCTTCTCCACTCGGTCTGGACAACTTCTCTCAGCCGCCTTGTCTCTGCAGAGTGTGACACACAGACATCTTAGCTTCCTCACATTCTATCATTATCCCCCAACTGGAGTCCCCACAGTGTTATCCTGCTGCTTGATGTGCCCCCCTTCCCCAGGGTTGTAGCTATAGGGGGTGCAGAGGTAGCAGTCGCTACCGGGCCCAGGAGCATGAAGGGGCCCAAAGACACTTGTGCCGCATAAGAAGACACACAAAGCACTGAGAGAAGGGGGGCCAAAGCTGAACTCTTGCACCAGAGCCCATGAGCCCCCCCCAATACCCCCAAATACTATCCTGAAGAAACATTACTGCCCCCCATAGTAATAGTGCTCCTCATAGTCCCACCAATAGTAATTCCCTTCTAGAATGCCCTCATTAGTAACACTGCCCCAACCGTGATAATGCGCCTCAACAATGCCCCCATTATTAGAAGACCCCTCCCATATTAATAATACCCTCACAGAGTCCCCAGTAGAAATAAGGCCATCTATTGCTGCCCCAGTGGTAATAAAGCTCCCTACAGACCCCTCAGTAGCAATAAGGCCCCCCTAGTGCGCTTAGTAGAAAAAAGGCGGATCTATAAGACCCTCCTATAGAGCCCCCAGTAGTAATAAGACCGCCTATAATGTCCCCTGGATCTGCAGTGCCCCCTGCAGTTATAATCCTCCCTCCACCATACAGTCCCATGTAAATAACATCACCTCCTCCCCAGCCGCCTCCAACGCACAATCCAATGTAAACATCACCCCCTAAGGCTACTTTCACACTTGCGTTCGTGCGGATCTGTCCTGTACTTGTACAGGACGGATCCGCACCGATAATACAAACAAATGCATCCGTTCAGGACCGATTTGTTTGTATTAGATTTGAATTTCTAAGTCCCAATACGGATCTGTCCTGACTTACATTGAAAGTCAATGGGGGACGGATCCGTTTACAATTGCACCATTTTGTGTCAATGCAAAGGGATCCGTCCCCATTTACTTACATTGTAAGTCAGGACGGATCCGTTTGGCTTCGCAAGGCCATGCGGACACAAAAACGCTGCTTGCAGCATTTTGGGGTCCGCCTCCAAAACGGAACGGGGTGCCATACAGAGCCGAACGAATGCATTGGGGTTAAACTGATGCATTTGGGGCTGCTTGTGAGAGCCTAGAAACGGATCTCACAAGCGGATTCCCAAACGCAAGTGTGAACATAGCCTAAACATTAAGTCCCATGTACATAGACATCATTCCCCCCCACCATCCACTTTCAACATACAGTCCCATGTAACCATCACTCCCTCCCCCAGCCACCTCAAGCACACAGTTCCATGTAAATAACATCCCTCCCTTCAGCCCTAACATACATCCTAGTTAAATAACTACAACCCCCAGCATTGCTTTGCCTCTCCCTTCACTTACCTCTCCTCATGTACAGACATCAGCATTAGGCTCCTTCTCCTCTTCACTCCGGTCCAATCCTGCACTGGTCACATGATAGTGACATCATCCAGGTCATCCTATCACAGCCTGTTTTGCTGATCACATGACCTGTGATGTCACCACAGGTCCTTCGCCTCTTCCCAGGGTATTAGATTCAATTGTATTGTCGTTTTATCTAGCAGGCAGGACATTCGGGGCCTGGGGCAAAACATCCGGGGCCCAGGCCCCGAAAGTTTTAACCTAGCGACGCCCCTGGTGGTAGCAGAATCCATAACGGAATTCTTACATAACCTGAACCTTGTACGCCAAACTTGAAACACAAGTTCGCTCATCCCTAGTTGCGACCACCGGGGTGAATAAAGTGTTTTTCTTTTCACTCATTTTTTGTGAGAGTGCTGTCATTTTTTTTAATTCTTATATTGTCCTGGATTTGCTGCCAGATACATTGCCTGCACCTTCATATTGATATTTGGCCTAATGTGCTGCCATTAGATTATATATAATAGAAATATTATATATATATATATATATATATATATATATATATATATATATATATATGTTATTGCTGCAGTATATAAATCTTTTGCTAGAGGTAGTTGTGCATTGTTTGTATATATACACACATACACATACACACACATATACACAAACTGCTCAAAAAAAAAAAAAGGGAACACTTAAACAACACAATGTAACTCCAAGTCAATCACATGCTGTTGTGCAAATGGGATAGACAACAGGTGCAAATTATAGGCAATTAGCAAGACAACCCCAATAAAGGAGTGGTTCTGCAGGTGGTCACCACAGACCACTTCTCAGTTCCTATGCTTCCTGGCTGATGTTTTGGTCACTTTTGAATGCTGGTGGTGCTTTCACTCTAGTGGTAGCATGAGACGGAGTCTACAACCCACACAAGTGGCTCAGGTAGTGCAGCTTATCCAGGATGGCACATCAATGCGAGCTGTGGCAAGAAGGTTTGCTGTGTCTGTCAGCGTAGTGTCCAGAGCATGGAGGCGGCGCTACCAGGAGACAGGCCAGTACATCAGGAGACGTGACGGAGGCCGTAGGAGGGCAACAACCCAGCAGCAGGACCGCTACCTCCGCCTTTGTGCAAGGAGGAACAGGAGGAGCACTGCCAGAGCCCTGCAAAATGACCTCCAGCAGGCCACAAATGTGCATGTGTCTGCTCAAACGGTCAGAAACAGACTCCATGAGGGTGATATGATGGCCCGACGTCCACAGGTGGGGGTTGTGCTTACAGCCAAACACCGTGCAGGACGTTTGGCATTTGCCAGAGAACACCAAGATTGGCAAATTCGCCACTGGCGCCCTGTGCTCTTCACAGATGAAAGCAGGTTCACACTGAGCACATGTGACAGACGTGACAGAGTCTGGAGACGTCGTGGAGAACGTTCTGCTGCCTGCAACATCCTCCAGCATGACCGGTTTGGCATTGGGTCAGTAATGGTGTGGGGTGGCATTTCTTTGGAGGGCCGCACAGCCCTCCATGTGCTCGCCAGAGGTAGCCTGACTGCCATTAGGTACCGAGATGAGATCCTCAGACCCCTTGTGAGACCATATGCTGGTGCGGTTGGCCCTGGGTTCCTCCTAATGCAAGACAATGCTAGACCTCATGTGGCTGGAGTGTGTCAGCAGTTCCTGCAAGACGAAGGCATTGATGCTATGGACTGGCCCGCCCGTTCCCCAGACCTGAATCCAATTGAGCACATCTGGGACATCATGTCTCGCTCTATCCACCAATGTCACGTTGCACCACAGACTATCCAGGAGTTGGCAGATGCTTTAGTCCAGGTCTGGGAGGAGATCCCTCAGGAGACCATCCGCCACCTCATCAGGAGCACGCACAGGCATTGTAGGGAGGTCATACAGGCACGTGGAGGCCACACACACTACTGAGCCTCATTTTGACTTGTTTTAAGGACATTACATCAAAGTTGGATCAGCCTGTAGTGTGTTTTTCCACTTTAATTTTGAGTGCGACTCCAAATCCAGACCTCCATGGGTTAAAAAATTGATTTCCATTTTTTTATTTTTGTGTGATTTTGTTGTCAGCACATTCAACTATGTAAAGAACAAAGTATTTCAGAAGAATATTTAATTAACTCAGATCTAGGATGTGTTATTTTTGTGTTCCCTTTATTTTTTTGAGCAGTGTATGTATGTATATATATCCTCATGCACATGGCCGTTGCTCGTATTGCGGCCCGCAAACAGTGGGTCCACAATATGCGGGCACCGGCTATGTGCTCCCCGCGTCACGGATGCAGACCCATTGACTTGAATGGGTCCGCAATATGGAGCTATGGTGCGGAAAGGAGGCACGGAACCGTGTTTGTCCGTGCCTCCGCAACACAAAAAAATAGTGCATGAGGTCTCACTCTTTTTGTGAGGCAAGGTAACAAAAAAATGGCAGTTCTGGTACAGTATTGCTAATGAGGACTAGAGATGTCCCGAAAAATTCGATGTTCGGTCCGCCCCCTATACGTCATCATTGAGCAAACTTTGACCCTGTACCTCAGAGTCAGCAGACACATTCCAGCCAATCAGCAGCATACCCTCCCTCCCAGACCCTCCCACCTCCTATCAAAAAGCAAGGACAGCATCCATCTTAGATTCATTCGGGAAGCTGCAGTGTTCGTGAGAGCAGGGACAGTGCAGCTGCTGCTGATTTAATAGGGAAATCGTTAGCTAGGCCAGTGTTCTGTGTCCACTCCAGTCCTCAAAGACTCATCTGATCTGCTGTAAGGACAGCTTCCTGACAGCACCCCAAAAAACCCTTTTTAGGGCTAGTACATCAGTCAGCTTTTTTTTTTCCTCTGTAATATAATTGCAGTTGCCTGCCAGCGTGTGTCAGGCCCACAGCGTGTACTGTGCCCACTACTGCCAGTGCCCACCACTCATATCTGGTGTCACAGTAGCTTGCATTTAAAACAGTAAAACAATTTTTCCTCTGTAATATAATTGCAGTTGCCTGCCAGCCTGTGTCAGGCCCACAGCGTGTGTCAGGCCCACAGAGTTTACTGTGCCCCCTGCCAGTGCCCACCACTCATATCGGGTGGCACAGTACCTTACACGTATAGTACCACTAATCTAAAAAAAAAAATTACAGGCAGAGGCAGGCCCCCCCTCAGGGGACGTCGTGGTCGTGGTGCTGTGATTTCCTTTGCCCTAGAATAATGCCCAGTGTTCAGAGGCCACGTACCCTGAACTCGAAAAGTTCTGAGGACATAGTTGACTGGCTAACACAGGACGCCCAATCTTCTACAGCTTCCGCTCGGAACCTTGACGCACCATCCTCCTCCAGCTCAGCTTCGGGCACCTCTCAAGTTACCACTCGCCCGCCTGCCGCCACCACCAACACTAGCACCACAGCTGCTTCACTTGATCTGTCAGAGGAGTTATTTACACATCAGTTGGAAGAAATGAGTGATGCGCAACCATTATTGCCAGAGGATGTAGATAACAGGGATATGTCTCAGTCAGGCAGCATTACACACATGGACGTACGGTGTGATGATGATGATGATGTTGTACCCGCTGCTGCTTCCTTTGCTGAGTTGTCAGATACAAGTGAAACGGTTGAGGATGGCGATGTGTCCGTGGATGTCACATGGGTGCCCGCTCGAAGAGAAGAAGAACAGGGGGAAAGTTCAGATGGGGAGAAAGAGAGGAGGAGGAGACAAGTTGGAAGCAGGGGGAGGTCGTCGCAAGGAGCTAGTGGCACAGTCAGACAGCATGTATCGGCGCCAGGGGTCAGCCAGACAGCACGCCAATCAACGCATGCTGTTGCCACCACCAGAATGCCGTCAATGCAAAGCTCAGCAGTGTGGCATTTTTTTTGTGTGTCTGCCTCTGATAACAGCGATGCCATTTGCAACCTGTGCCAAAAGAAACTTAGTCGTGGGAAGTCCAACACCAACCTAGGTACAACTGCTTTTCGAAGGCACATGATCTCACATCACAAACGCCTATGGGATCAACACATGATGAGTACAAGCAGCACACAAACTCAAAGCCACCATCCTCCTCCTGGTCCAGCATCTTCAGCCACGTCAACCACTGCTGTCCTCCTTGCCCCCTCTCAACTATCCGCCACTCCGCCTCTCACCTTCAGCAGTTCCTGCTCATCTGCCCACAGTCAGGTGTCTGTCAAGGAAATGTTTCAGCGTAAGAAGCCAATGTCACAGAGTCACCCCCTTGCCCGGCGTCTGACAGCTGACTTGTCGGAACTCTTAGCCCACCAGCTTTTACCATACAAGCTGGTGGAGTCTGAGGCCTTCAAAAAATTTGTAGCTATTGGGACACCGCAGTGGAAGGTACCCGGCCGAGATTTTCTTTCACAAAAGGCAATCCCCAACCTGTGCTCTATTGTGGAAAAGGAAGTCATGGAATGTCTGGCACACAGTGTTGGGGCAAGGGTCCATCTGACCACTGATACCTGGTCTGCAAAGCACAGTCAGGGCAGGTATATCACGTACACTGTGCATTGGGTAAACCTGCTGACGGCTGCCAAGCATGGAATGCGTGGCTCTGCAGAGGAGTTGGTGACACCACCACGAAGAGTCCTCTTCTGCTGCTGCGTCTTGCTCCACATCAACTGCACCCCCCAGCTCCCCAGGGGCTATTCCACATCCCGGATACGACAGTGTCATGCCGTCTTGGGGTTGACTTTCCTGAAAGCAGAGAGTCACACCGGACCAGCACTCCTGTCCGCCCTGAACGCACAGGTGGATCAGTGGCTGACTCTGCACCAACTGGAGATCGGCAAAGTGGTGTGTGACAACGGAAGCAATTTGTTGGCGGCATTGAATTTGGGCAAGTTGACACATGTGCCGTCCATGGCATATGTGTTGAATCTGATCGTACAACGCTTTGTGCATAAGTACCCAGGCTTACAGGATGTCCTCAAGCAGGCCAGGAAGGTGTGTGGCCATTTCAGGCGTTCCTACACGGCCATGGTGCACTTTTCCGATATTCAGCGGCGAAACAACATGCCAGTGAGGCGCTTGATTTGCGACAGCCGACACGTTGGAATTCAACACTCCTAATGTTTGACCGCCTGCTCCAACAAGAAAAAGCCGTCAACGAGTATTTGTATGACCGGGGTGCTAGGACAGCCTCTGCAGAGCTGGGTATTTTTTTGCCACATTACTGGACGCTCATGCGCAATGCCTGTAGTCCTTTTGAGGAGGTGACAAACCTAGTCAGTCGCACCGAAGGCACCATCAGCGACATCATCCCATTTGTTTTCTTCCTGCAGTGTGCCCTGCGAAGAGTGCTGGATCAGGCCGTAGATGAGCGTGAAGAGGATGAGTTGTAGTAACCATCACCACCAGAAACAGCCTTATCAGCATCGCTTGCTGGACCTGCGGCAACGCTGGAAGAGGAGTCAGAGGAGAAATGTGGCTTTGAGGAGGAGGAAGACCAACCACAGCAGGCATCCCAGGGTGCTCGTTGTCACCTATCTGGTACCCGTGGTGTTGTACGTGGCTAGGGGGAAGAACAGACCTTCAAGGAGATCAGTGAGGACGAGGAACGGGACATGAGTAGCTCGGCATCCAACCTTGTGCAAATGGGGTCTTTCATGCTGTCATGCCTGTTGAGGGACCCTCGTATAAAAAGGCTGAAGGAGAACGACCTGTACTGGGTGGCCACGCTACTAGACCCCCGGTATAAGCAGAAAGTGGCTGAAATGTTACCGAATTATCGGAAGTCGGAAAGGATGCAGCAGTTCCAAAAAAAAGTTAAAAAGTATGCTTTACACAGCATATAAGGGTGATGTCACAGCACAACGGGAATCTAACAGAGGAAGAGGTGAAAGTAATCCTCCTCCTACCACGACCACGCCAGCAAGGACAGGACGCTTTACAGACGTGTTGTTGATGGAGGACATGCGTAGCTTTTTAAGTCCTACACATCGTCACAGCCCTTCGGGGTCCACTCTCAGAGAACGAGTCGACCGACAGGTAGCAGACTACCTCGCCTTAACGGCAGATATCGACACTCTGAGGAGCGATGAGCCCCTTGACTACTGGGTGTGCAGGCTTGACCTGTGGCCTGAGCTATCCCAATTTGCGATAGAACTTCTGGCCTGCCCCGCTTCAAGTGTCCTGTCAGAAAGGACCTTCAGCGCAGCAGGAGGTATTGTCACTGAGAAGAGAAGTCGCCTAGGTCAAAAAAGTCTAGATTACCTCACCTTTATTAGGATGAATGAGGCATGGATCCCGAAAGGACTGACAGTGGGGGATGCATTTGACTAAAAAAGGCCTGATGAGATGCCTTGGGCTAAAAATGGTCCACACGCTGCTGTATTTAATCTCTGCATGCCGGATGACTTGCGTGACTTCTCCGCCACCAACTAGGGTTCAAGCCGCAATGTTTTAGTGCACTTTCTGCCTGGAAAACATCAATTTTTCCGGCCGCTGCTACAGCAGTGGCTGCAACAATATCAAATTTTTCAGGCATGTGTACATGCCTAATTTTTCTGGCCTCGCCATCGCCTGCAATCTCCCAAACGTGCGCACGAGCACAGTCATCACTACACCAAGATTGACGCATAGAGGAATAAAATTTATGTCATGAGTGTGTCAACTATTGACAACTCTTTGCGGTTGTCTAAACTCTATTCGATACACGTCCCCTGATAGGGGACGTAACAGGGATTAAACTGATAGGAATAGTACTACTTAACATACCACTCATATAGGGTAGCACAGTCCATTGCACGCGCAGTGCCCCAAATTTGAAGTAAGAGGACCGACCAAGCATATTTTTCCATCTCCCGGTTTATAAAATCTATTCCATACACCACACCGGCCCCTGATAGGGGACAAAACAGAGATTAAACTGGTAAGAACAGATTTTTTTAATAAAAAAAATAAATAAAAAAAAGACAGCCTCTGCGGAGCTGGGTATTTTTTGGCCGCGTTACTGAACGCTCATGCACAATGGCTGTAGGCTCATGCGTCCTTTTGCGGAGGTGACAAACCTGGTCAGTCAAACCCAAGGCAACATCATCGACCTCATCCCATATGCGTTTTTTCTGGAGCGTGCCCTGCGAAGAGTGCTGGATCAGGCCGTAGATGAGCATGAAGAGGAAGAGTTGTGGTCACCATTACCAGCAGAAGCAGCCTTGTCGTCGTCGATTGCTGGACCTGCGGCAACGCAGAGAGAGGAGTCTGAAGAAGAGGAGTCAGAGGAGGAAGGTGGCTTTGAGGAGGTGGAAGACCAACCACAGCAGGCGTCCCAGGGGGCTTGTTGTCACCTTTCAGGGACCCTTGGTGTTGTACGTGGCTGGGTGGAGGAAGAGACCTTCAATGGACGTCAGTGAGGACAAGGAACGGGACATGGCTAGCTTGGTATCCAACTGTCACAGCCAGACAGCTGAGAAGCGCTCATAGGAGCTTCTCAGATCCTCCTCCTTGAATTTCTTTGTTTTGGTTTAGTTTCTCATCTCGTTAGTCTATCTCAGCTGTCATGCAGTTAGACTGATCGCTACCCTTTAAGTTCCTCCCCATAATGCAGTAGTGTGCGGCTGATACAACTTCCTGGAGTGTGTGTGCATGCTGTTCCCAGTTCCCAGTTCCCTGTTCCCAGTCGTCAGTCGTCATTTGTCTGCAAGATAAGTGCTGTTTATGTATTTATGATTTTGTCTTTTCTGGATCCAGGTGACCCTAACTCCCTCCGTGTCAGTGTAGGGAGCCGGTGGTCGTGTCCCTTCACTATTGTAGGGTCTTCAGGTAATAGATAGCCAAGGAACGTGGATATGCGGCCATCCACCTTTGGGGTGTTCGCATAGGCTGAGCAGTGAGGGAGAGCGGCAGGTCTATTGCAGGGGTCCCCCTTTGTTCCTTAGTTGGGGATCCAGAGAGACATTGTTTATATGGTATTGTCTTGTTTCCTGTACACCATCCGTGACACCCGGGTCCCATTTTGGCTGAAGGTGTGGTGGTCTCTGCTCTTTTTCCTGAATTGGAGGCAGAGGTGCAGGCAGCCCAGTCAGAAGCTCCTGATCTTTGTCCTCATGGGAGGTTGTTTGTGCCTCTCGCTTTGAGACACAAGATTTTTAAAGAACACCACGACACGGTCCTTGCTGGGCACCCGGGGGCAAGAGCCACACTGGATCTCATCGCTCGGAGATTCTGGTGGCCTGCGCTTCGTAAGTCGGTTGAGGGTTTTGTGGCAGCTTGCGAGACTTGCGCTCGTGCCAAGGTCCCTCATTCACGGCCATCAGGTCCTCTCCTTCCTTTGCCCATTCCTTCCCGTCCTTGGACACATCTGTCCATGGACTTCATAACGGACTTGCCTCGTTCCTCGGGGAAGTCTGTGATTCTGGTGGACCGTTTTAGCAAAATGGTGCATTTTATCCCTTTTCCTGGTTTGCCCAATGCTAAGACGCTGGCGCAGGCATTTATTGACCACATTGTCAAATTGCATGGGATTCCTTCAGACATAGTCTCTGATAGGGGCACGCAGTTTGTTTCCAGATTCTGGAAGGCTTTCTGTTCTCGCTTGGGGGTTCGGTTGTCATTCTCTTCTGCTTTCCATCCGCAGTCAAATGGCCAGACAGAGCGCGTCAATCAGAATCTGGAGACATATCTGCGCTGTTTTGTGGCGGAGAATCAGGAGGATTGGTGTTCTTTTTTGTCCCTTGCTGAGTTTGCTTTAAATAACCGTCGTCAGGAGTCCTCTGATAAGTCACCATTTTTTGGTGCATATGGGTTCCATCCGCAGTTTGGGACTTTCTCGGGAGAGGGCTCTTCTGGTTTGCCTGATGAGGACAGATTCTCCTCGTCTTTGTCATCTATTTTGCAAAAGATTCAGGATAATCTAAAGAGCATGAGTGAGAGATATAAGCGTGTGGCGGATAAGAGACGTGTGCCTGGTCCGGACCTGAATGTTGGTGATCTGGTGTGGTTGTCTACCAAGAATATCAAATTGAAGGTTCCCTCCTGGAAGTTGGGTCCTAGGTTTATTGGGCCTTACAAGATCCTGTCTGTCATCAATCCTGTTGCCTACCGTCTTGATCTTCCTCAGACTTGGAAGATCCATAATGTTTTTCATAAGTCCTTATTGAAACCTTATGTTCAACCTATTGTACCCTCGCCTTTGCCCCCTCCTCCGATTATGGTTGATGGAAATCTTGAATTTCAGGTCTCTAGGATTGTGGATTCTCGTCTTATCCGCGGTTCCCTCCAGTACCTCGTTCATTGGGAGGGTTATGGTCCTGAGGAGAGGATGTGGGTCCCAGTGACGGACATTAAGGCCTCTCGTCTCATCAGGGCTTTCCATAGGTCCCATCCTGAGAAGGTGGGCCCTGAGTGTCCGGAGTCCACTCCTAGAGGGAGGGGTACTGTCACAGCCAGACAGCTGAGAAGCGCTCACAGGAGCTTCTCAGATCCTCCTTGAATTTCTTTGTTTTGGTTTAGTTTCTCATCTCGTTAGCCTATCTCAGCTGTCATGCAGTTCGACTGATCGCTACCCTTTAAGTTCCTCCCCATAATGCAGTAGTGTGCGGCTGATACAACTTCCTGGAGTGTGTGTGCATGCTGTTCCCAGTTCCCTGTTCCCAGTCGTCAGTCGTCATTCGTCTGCAAGATAAGTGCTGTTTATGTATTTATGATTTTGTCTTTTCTGGATCCAGGTGACCCTAACTCCCTCCGTGTCAGTGTAGGGAGCCGGTGGTCGTGTCCCTTCACTATTGTAGGGTTTTCAGGTAATAGATAGCCGAGGAACGTGGATATGCGGCCATCCACCTTTGGGGTGTTCGCATAGGCTGAGCAGTGAGGGAGAGCGGCAGGTCTATTGCAGGGGTCCCCCTTTGTTCCTTAGTTGGGGATCCAGAGAGACATTGTTTATATGGTATTGTCTTGTTTCCTGTACACCATCCGTGACACCAACCTTGTGCAAATGGGGAGTTTGCGGTTGTGCAAATGGACTGTTTGCGGTACGTTAAACGGGGAGTTTGGTATGTCACTGTGAAGCGGGTGTAACCCTTGCACTACCTGATCGATACAACATCATACCTGATGTTTTAAAGCACGTTATTCCAAACAATTTAGGAATTTTAGGTGATTTATGCCCTTTATGGATTAAAACCCGACTCTGCGTCAACTGCGTAATTTTCCATGGGAGTTTTGCCATGGATCCCCCTCCGGCATGCCACAGTCCAGGTGTTAGTCCCCTTGAAACAACTTTTCCATCACTATTGTGGCCAGAAAGAGTCCCTGTGGGTTATAAAATTTGCCTGCCTATTGAAGTCTATTGCGGTTCGCCGGTCGCCAACATTTGCGGAAATTCGCGTTTGCCATTCGCGAACGGAAAATTTCATGTTCGCGACATCTCTAATGAGGACACTCTAGAAGGGAATTACTATTGGTTGGACTTGGAGAAGCACCATTACTATGGGGGGCACTAATATTTCTTTAGGGTAGTATTTGGGGGTATTGGGGAGCACAGCGAGCAGTAGGATAACACTGTGGGGACACAAGGGTGGGGGATGATAAAAATGTGAAGAAGATGTCTATGTGTCACACTCTGCAGAGATGAGGCGCTGCTAAAATAAGTTGTCCGGATTGCATGGAGAAGATGATGACAGAGAAGATCTACATCAGAGGAGACATCACCTGGAAGGCCCTGGATGTGAGAGGTATGTGCTGCTGTTTAGCGAGTACAGGAAAATGCAGTGTGCGGGGGGAGGGTCAACTTAGAGAACTGGCCATTTTCATTGGGGCTTGGGCCCCTGATGAGCAGTTAATGGCAGCATGGCATAGAGTGATGGGAACAGCCTCCTCAGCCTGCTCCTACTCTCTACAGCTCCACCCGGCTGTGTCCCATGCTATTGACATAGGAAAAAGTAACCCTGGGTAGGACAGGGGTTGGGACAATTTGTGACAATTGTGTCCAATGATGTATTTTTATTTTTTTATTTTTTTACAGATGCAAAAAAAATTGATAATGGTACTGATTCTATGTGGAGGAGGAAAAAAAAAAGACAAATGAAATGCTGCAAAAATACTGATGACAGGATGGAAAATCAGCCATTTTCTCGATTTGTTTCCATTACATCAACACTGAGATTACCCCACTGTTTAGGGACAGGGAAAACAAATGCAGGGAGGTTAAAAGGCCACTCCCCATCCTCCTCCTTCAGTGTATTTCCTGTCTCTGTGCAAGGCAAAAGCTTCAGAGAGGTCAGGGCTTCTGTAACACCCCAGAGTGGTGTTACCACTTCTTCACCTTGCTACTATCTTAATTGGTCTAACCTCATGTCATCTTATGCATTTATTCCAGGTCCTCCACACTGTGCATTTCTAATGTTATGTAACTGTTCATGTAATGTGCCTGGTTTACCAGCAGGTGGCAGCAAATATGGCAGAGCTATAGAGGAGTTAGTCTAGTTCACACCCAGCTAGGGGAAGGGTGTGCTGGGGCATGTCTCTGCTGGACGTGCCCACGCCAGCCAGAGCACCTTAAGCTCTGCTGGCCATGGAGGCCAACGCTTGAAGCCTCAGGAGCCAGGAGGAAAGTTTCCTGGCATAACCTAGAGAGTCAGACTACAAAGTGCAGCATACAGAAGAAGCTGAGTTATACAGACAACCTATCAGTACAGCAGTGTCAGAGAGAAACAGATAAAGCAGAGTGGAGTTTGCCTGCCAGTCTTGATGCTAAAGCCTGCTGGAACCAAGACAAAGCCTGTAAACTGTTTTGGAGAAATGTTTATTCAAGTAAAGCTGCCATTGAACTTCATCTCAAGGTCTGGACTCAAGTTATTATTTTATTCCTCAATTATTCCCCCTATTTATTGCTCCGGACCCAAAACATGGGGTCCAGCAGTATCCAGGTAGGAGCACCGTGACACACAGACATTTTAAGCTGCAACATACCACTCAGCATTTCCTACACCTGGGACGCGTGTTTTATATAGAGAGGGGCCCTGGGGGGAGGCCGCCCGTTGCACTACTTAGTCCTGATGAACAGAAGATGGATCCAGCTGGACATTATGGGAAAAAGAAGAGGAACTTGGTATAGCTAGCATAGGGATCAGCAACCGTCGGCATTCCAGCTGCTGTGAAACTACAACTCCCAGCATGCACACAGGTCCTAACCTGATTATGTTACCACACCCATGGCTGAAGGTCTAACAAAATGATACCTTAGCGAGGACTCCTGATCGTGTTCTGTGCTCTAGTTGACGTGGAGCTTGGTAGACTTGCTGCTGCTGCTCACTGAGTTTTGGCTTTGAGTTTAGAAGCTTTTGGCTTCTGGCTTCTGAATGGTGTGCCTTCAGCCTCTAAGCTTTGGCTTACAGCTTCTGAGTTTTTGCTTACGGCTTAGAGAATTGTTACAGTTCTGTGCTTTGCCCTCTAGCATGTGTAGCAGTCGGAGGAGGAAGAGACCACAAGGCAGGATTCAAATACAGTACAGCAGACAAAGAGGCTGAAGCATACACTGGCTTTATTAAAGAACAAAATGGAACAGCCGGAAAATCGGATTAACAGTATAGTACCACAGCACCAGAGGCACAATGGGTTAATGACAAAAATGGTATAAACAGGTGTACATAAATTAGCAACAATGGTAATGGAATTTTGCATAGAAAATGGAATGAGCTAAACAGCAAACAGAAAGCTTACAAGCTAGACTGCAGATAACTAAAACCCAACCGCTTAACATGTCTTCCCCGCCTAAACCAAATAACGACAGAGGCACATGTTTTGTGGAGTGAGGATCGGTCACAGCTTTATTTATCTTTTTTAACCATTTTCTTCACCAAAAACACCAAACTCTTATCACCAGAAACCACTTCCAGGAGTATGAGAAGCGATATGCCCCACGAAAACCACAGTGGGCAAGTCCGACTTCTCCTCCGGTCATAGTAATTTATTTCCACCGACCTCCACGGAGGAGCCCGTGTACTTCTACACGGCGCTCCGAACCCCACCCAACAAAACAAGGCCTGCTCCATAGCTTTTTGAAGTCTGGAAAGAAAAATGTCCAGGCCAATTCAGGTTGCATAAGGTGTTGGTCGTCCTTCCAGCTGATGATAACCACACACTTACCACCGAATTATATCATTACCACATAACGAACAAAGTGAAAGATCCTCGCATGAACTGTGTGCCATACCCTCTCATTGGCACCTCAGTCTCTGGCACCCTGCCAAGTAACTCTATAGATCATCTCAGACCAGACCAGAATAGCTTCCTGAAAGAAAGTAGGGAATCTTTCCCGATTGTCTCTAATGAGGGTTATGAGCTCCGCCACCGTGAGCATGCAGAGGTCATTTACCCCAGCATGAGTTACTAAAACCACCAGGGATCGTATCACTGTACTGACATTAAAAGCCTCCGGCAGCACTGGCGACCAACGAAGACCGCGAATGCCACGCCATATGACCTCAAACAGCCGGGAAACCAGGCTTCGTCCACCAGGCCTGAACTCCACTCTGCCCAGCCCAGAGAATGTAGGAATGCCCCAGAAAACAAACCGCGTGGCTATGAGAATCTGTGAAGAAAATAACTATATCTCAGGGCAAACATAATAGACAAAGCATGCTGACTTATTTCCCAATCCATTGTACCTCAGAATCCGGTAAAGCTGCCCTTGCAGCCTCCATGGCTGCCCCAATACGAAACGAATGAGAGCCATACTCTGCGACAGGCATACCCAATGATTTGAGGCAACGGCGGAAAACGGAGCAAAACTGGAAACGGGTGAGGGGGAGGCATGGCATAAAAACGGAGTGCTATATACACGGGAGCAATGAAATCTGCAACAGTGCGGACAGGGAAAACTGGACCCGAAATACAGTGCAAAGAAAACCTGGCCCATGAGCAAAACATCGGTTTCTGAACGACTGATACAAACTCACACAGACGAAACGGAAAAAGAGACATCAGCAAGAGCAAGGCCATCTGGGCGGTACCTCAGCTCGCCAATTCTAAACGCGCCGAAAAGAGGCGAGGCAGAAAGCGGCATGAAAAGTAAAACCTCAGCAGGAGAGGAGCAGACCTTGACTAATGACTGGACTAACTGGGTGAGAAGCTGATAAGAAACGGGGCGCCTTGCGTTCCTTACGAACATATTCTTTCCGCCACCCTCTAAGGGCTTGGCAAACTATGAAAATGTTGTGACGCCCGACCAGCCCCGAAGACTAAAGTGGAAACCAATACCCGACAACCTGCGCTGGGAAACCACCGCTGAAACCCCTGCGGACCGTAATTGAACATATAATCAATAATAACTTGAAGCCTATCGGCAACAGAAGTGTGAACTGGATGGTCAGCCGACAACGCTGCCAGTCCGCCCACGCCTTACCATAACCAGACCAGGTCCGCGGAGCCACTGAAGCTTGAATAAGGGGCATCAGCTGTTCATTGGTATGTGCCACAGGTGAGAAGAGCACCAATTTCTGGAATTCCTGCCAACGAAAATGTGAGAGAGCATCGGCAGCAACATTGACAACACCTGGAACATGTGAGGCCCAAATAAATGTTTAATTGCAAACATCTAAGTACAAGGTGACGTAGCAGACAAAACTGGGAGAGAAGAAGAGGACAATTTGTTAATGCAATGTACAATCGCCATATTATCAGGCCAAAACAAACACGCCCATTTTGCAATTTGAAACCCCATAATTCAAAGCGACTATAATGGGAAATGGAGTAATGTTAGAGCAAAGATTGGCGGTGCACCAGTGGGATGGCCAGGGGGCAGCACACCAGTCCGTGCCTAAAATGGAACAGGAACCAGAGGAACCCGCAGCATCGGTACATAGGGACAGGTCGGGGGTTGAGATTACAGGAAGCTGCCAACGCGTGGCCGTTTATACACTGGAGGAAGTCACGCCACCCATATAGGTCAGGCTTTAATGGCAGGGTTAAACGGATGTGGTGATGGGGGTTAGAGACGCCTCGTGTTGCCATGGATAAGCGTCATGAGAAGACCCCGTCATGGGCATAACCCAGCAAGCGGAAACTAAAAGAAAAATAATATGGGGTCTGAACCCAAGAACACTGAAAGGTAAGCAACCACCTAAACCTCTAAGCTATTTGATTACACTGGACCTGCTGGAGGATGACAGATTTCACCACACAAAACGTTCAATAAGGGGGAAGAGCTTAGACAACTTACCTGGTGAAGTCGAAAAACCATTGCAGATGAGTCAATCTCAATACCTAAAAGATAAAGTGGCTGGACCAGGGTCTAATGAGCACAAAAAAGGGTCGCCAAACCTGGAC
The DNA here is from genome assembly GCF_905171765.1 of Bufo bufo. Taxonomy (NCBI): domain Eukaryota; kingdom Metazoa; phylum Chordata; class Amphibia; order Anura; family Bufonidae; genus Bufo; species Bufo bufo. The sequence continues at coordinate 168,776,241 of NC_053389.1, read as the reverse complement.
ATTAGAAAACAAAAAGAGTTCAAAAGAAATTGATGCTGGGAGGAATCTCCTGGGGAAGCAAAAGAAAATCGTTCAGGTAATGAATGATGAAGCGGGAACCAGTTTCATATCGGATGACCCACTGTAGGAAGGAGCTAAATACTTCAAAGAAATGGCAGGAAATGGAGCAGCCCATGGGGAGACACGTGTTGTATAGGAAATGCCCATCTACCACGCAACCCAGCATGTAATAACAAGCAGGGTGCACAGGAAGCAGGCGGAAATCAGCTTAATTGTCCGAGTTTGCCATCAATTCCCCCCTGCCCGCTTAATCCTGAACTAAAGTAACCGCCCTATCATAAGGAACGTAGGAAACAGAGGCGTCGTTTTTTGGGATACAGTCGTTAACCGAGGCACCCTAAGGGAAGGAGAGATGGTGAATCAGGAAAAAACACCCCGGACTCCCGCCTGGGAACAAGTCCCAAGGGGAAACTCGGATGTTGCAAGGGGAGGCAAAGTAAATGGGCCAACTATTCTACCTCCTTGCGAATTTCATCTCACAAAACATCTGGGTAGCGCCTGGCAGAAGGTAAATATAAAAAATACAAAGGGATGAAAAACCGTAACGAAAAGCCAAATCGCTGCTGAGCTGCAGCATTTTTAATGGGGTATTAGTTGAGCCATAGGGACATCGCAACCAGCCTTACTGGGGTCTTTCCCTCTAGAGGGTCTGGGGGGGACAAATTGTGAACAACGGGTCAAATATCGACATACTGGTTGTTCCAAATTTTATCTTTAGTATCAATATCTAAACGCACTCCCAGAGGGGAGAGGCCGCAAATAAGGATTGTTTGTGATCCCTGGCCCTAGGCGGAGGAATACCAGGAAAAACTTTACAGACTGATATGGGTTCTGAACCCAAGAACAATGCCTGATAAGCAGTCATCTAAACCACTATTCTATTTGTTTAGACAGCAGTAGGCTTGGGTGCGTATGAGAACCCCCCCGGGTGCAGTTGTGACAGCAATACCTTAAGGACTGAAACTAGCTGCTGACCCATATATGCAGAACCCCAGGCCCCCTTAAAATTAAACTTACCACCAGTAGAAGTAGGAGATTTCGCAGGAACGACTGGAGGATCCGACTCCTGGACCGCGCAGACCCAACTGGCCCCACGGGACGACCTTCTGGCCGAGTGAGTGGCTCTCCGCCTCCGGCGTGAATGTGACCTGCCAGAACAAGTACTGCAGGAGCTAACCTCCGATGAAGAAGGCGACCGCCAACGAGAGGACCTGGAGCGGACATTTCTGCGGATCCGCCGCGAGGGTCGTGAGTGGTGACAGGAACAGCTATGCCGATCTGATACCGACCTGTGCCAAGAGTGGCGGTCGGAGCATCACCCAGGAGAGTTGGAGGGAGAGTGCCTGAATGGGTTAAGCTGAGCTGGCTGCCCAGGGAGAATGAGGACAGCAGGGGTCTCAGGCTGCTGAGACACAGGACCTGGGGTGGGGGCAGAGGAGTTGGGAAAAGTACATTGGTCATAGTTGCTCAGCATTCAGCAAACCCTGGGAAGGGTTAACTGAGAGCTCCTCAGCAAAGGAGGAGGCTGTGGATATGTGAAGGGAAAACAGTAAAGTTAATTGTTGGGGTATTGCTTGCAGAGTGTGCCAGAGCAGGAGCACACAATGCATGAAGGGCACAGAACAGGCTGCTGGAAGGGAAGCAGAGTTTCCAGCAGGGGTGAGTGATGCTGCTTGTGGTGGCAGGGGTATAGATACCGGCCAGGACACTGACTACAGTGTGTGCCGGGACGGGAGTGCATGCTACAGTAGCAGGGGGCGGGGCCACAGGACGAGCTGCAGGCAGGACCGCTGAGGTCCCAGCAGTCACGCTGGATACAGCGCCCCCCTGCTTGCACCCACGAGTTAATGTGTCGAGGGAGGAAAGGGGAGTAATATGGCTGGGGCTTAGGTGACATGGAGGGCGAGTACGCCCTGCACCTCACCGAGGAGGATGCTGGTGAAGCAGGATGGGGCTCCTGCAATCCAGCCCACAAGAGGGACAAGAAACCTGGTCCCTCAGATTGAAGCTTGGCAGAAATGCTTCAAGAGAAAAAGGAGGGGGGAATAAGGGAGTGAACCAAATACTCAAACAGGCAGGCACAGTGCTAAAGGAAACGCCCCCCCTCTTCAGGAGAAACCACAATGCTGGCAGAAGACATGAGAGATTTAACACATGAGCTGCCAACAGTATCTGCAGTCAAAAACGCCCTCGCTATATGCTGTGGCGTTAACTACTCTCACTAATAATTTCCTATCTAGCCCTGCTACCCAGGAGACGCTTCTATAGCGCGCTGACTAAATTCTCTTACTCTACAACCTATCGCAGATTAGCACCGGTGCCACACAGTTCTGCAGATTCTCCTTGGTCTGGTACATGACGGAAAGTGCAGTCTGGCTCCAGGTCCGGTCGCTTGCTTGTCCCAGCGTGGTCTTTCTTTCTCTCTGGTTGGATTACAGCAGATGCAGGTCTTCACCTAGTTTCAGCTCTGGCAGGAAGAATCCGGCTTGTTACTGGTCTTTGAATGACACGATCTCACTCCTCTGGAACACACTTTGCAGTCTCTGTATTCTGCTCCACAGCTGTCAGGAAGAAATCACCTCCTATAGTTTCTTGCTGTTATATCTCCCAGCAGCCAGTCTCTTTCCCTCTCCAGACAGTCCCGGTGTTCCGTGATATTTCCCTACCCGTGAGATTTCCCTACCCTCGTAACTTCCTGTTGTGACGTGTCTGCATCGGACACGACGTTCCCAGCTTTGGAAGGAGGTGTGCCGCGCAGGCGCACATGACAGGGTAGGGAAATTTCACACCAGTGTTGGGGAGAAGGTGCCATCTAATGCGCTTGCGCCTTACCTCTCAGCTGTCTCCAGATGATCAGACACCGCACGTGCGCAGTGAGTGGTAGGCAGATTTAACAGAACAAATGGCCAGCATATCTCCCTACCCCCACACTTCGCAGGTGCGGTGATCAGATGGATGTTCGGTATAAGAGATCTCCCTGACTGCTGAAGCGCACACCTCCTTCCAAAGCTGGGAACGTCGTGTCCGGTGCGGCCGCGTCACAACAAGAAGTGACGAAGGTAGGAAAATTTCACGGGTAGGGGAAATATCACGGAACACCGGCAACTTCTAGCACAGCCCGGGAAAAACTATATTATCTTCTTTCAGCTTGTCCTTTCCCTTATTCCAAGCCATAGCAGCCTCTTGTGGCTGGAGGAGGATATCACAGCCTGTGTGCAGCATTATCACCAGAGATGTCAGTGCAATGTAATTTGGTGAATATAAGGCTGACTCTTACACATGTGTGCCCTGGCCTTCAGCCATTGCGCTTAGACAGTTGCATTTTGTTATGTGCTATGACCATCTGCCGATGTGCCATGGCCTTTGCGGCCTCTGTGTCCTTTGGTTACTTCAGAAAGTATCTTTTAAGCGTCTATTTGCCTTTTAGTTGGTCTCTCCCTATATTTATTTCTTCAGTATCTCTCAGTGGTGCTGTTGTGTACACAAACTGACAGTCAATTACACTTAGGGCTCATGCACATGGCCATATGCCCTCCAAGACTTACGGTCCGTGAGCGGGCCATATGTCCCGGAGCGGCATACATCGTGCGCACAGCATCATAGATTACAATGATGCTGTGCACGTTGGGAAGCCCGCGGGACTTTTGTCCTGCACTCATATGATCATATGAGTGCAGGACAATAGTCTCGCAGGTGGCCCGATGCGCACAGTATCATAGCAACCTATGATTCTATGCGCACAATGTATGCCACTCCGGGACATATGACCCGCTCACGGACCGTATGTCTCGGAGGGCATACAGTCGTGTGCATGAGCCCTTACTGTTATAATTTTCAGAGAATCTCCTCTACAGCACCCATTGTCCCCCCCCCCCATGTTTTGTTTTATTTTATTTGTTTTTGAGTATTATTTTAATAGATTTTTTTCTGCCTTGGAGGTTTTTGATAAATCAAGAGGGAGGATGAGGAGGGGTCTTTTAACCTTTCTGCATATGTTTTTCCTGTCTTTACAGGGCATGGGCAATGTCAGCGGTGCTATCGTGGAGACGCTCAGAAAACCATTGCTGGCAAGTGTTTGTGATGAGCGGCAGGGGCAATATTAGAATTTGCGATATTTCGCAAATATTTTGTAGAATATTAGTCATATATTTGAGAATTCGAGATTATATTCTTGATTGCGAAAATTGGCAATGTATTATTTGCGTAATTTGTGCAAAATACATGCGTGGGTCACTTATATCAACTTGAAAAATGTAGCACAAGTTTCTTGAGACAGGAGATAATTGTTGTCACGGCAGAACATTAGAATAGCTTTATATGCAGATAGAGTGATCCAATATATCTGCGCTTGCAAATTTTCGGCAATTAATGATGCGCATATTTTTTCACAATACGTGCAACTTGTGACATCACAACACTATGTCTGTAGCATGTAAGTAAGGCCGGACTGGAGGCAAAGCCTTTGGGGGAGGCCGGCATGATGGGGGGTGGTTAAGGGAAGCATGCCGGATAGTGAGTGGTGGATTTAAATGGGGAGGTGGGGCAGGCTAAAGAGGGGTGGGTGTTAGGGTCAAAAAGTGAGGCAAGGGGGACAGTGAGGTGCCATTTTGGGTAGTGAAAGGGACAATCCACACCTGCCCTGTAACACTTTGTACCCATCCCATTACCTTTTATCCATGGCTGACTTGGAAGCTTTGTTTCAGCAGCTGCGGTCAGCAGCTGAATCCCTGGGTCCTGAGTGGCTTCTGGGGCAGATTGAGAGTGTGCTGGGGGCTTCTGCGGTGGATGCCTCCCCGCAGCAGGTAGCAAGACGGCCGCGGAGGGCTGATGTGCCCCCAAGGGTCCGGCGCTAGATTAGGAGCCCCTCCGGGGATCCTCCGCACCAGGGAACTAGGGGCCAGCCTTCTTCTAGGCCTCCCCGGTGTGGGAGGAATCCTGTTGTGCAGCGGGACCCAGGGAGGGGGGGGGGCTTCCCCTTCCCCCTCCAGAGCAGCAGGCATCGATGGTGCAGGAGCTGGAGCGGCATGTTTTCCACCCTCTGTGGGGCCTGCCGAGCGTGGGAGTGACATTGGCACCACTCCTGCAAGGATCCAAGCAGGAGGTGGTGAGGAGTCTTCAGGCCTAGCAGTCGGGAATGGGCAGCACGGGGCTCAAGTTCATCTTCTTGGAGCCCATTCCTTCAGCGTTGGACCTTCATCCCCTGAGACGACTTCGCAATGTCAAGTCCACAGAAGCTCAGGTGGAGAAGTCAGCGGCCCGTCGCGTCTGGATTCTGGAGTTGCGGCTGCGGGGTTCACAGCACCCCGGCAGCTTGGCGAGTACGCAATGTGTCAATTTTTGCAGTTGGCAGCCGGTCCGGGAGATAGTGGGGTGGGAATGCTGTCTGGGGAATTGGGGAGAGGGTTAGGTCAGTTGTTGGGGGGTTTATTGGGTTTGTTAACAGGGGCTGGGGTCGCTCAGCCATCGCCGAGTCAGGCATGGGTCAGGCATGGGGTGCTGGAGGGTCTGGCAGGACCGGATTGGTGGCTGGGGGTACTGGGGTGTCCGTGGGGTCAGCTTTGCTGTGGCAACAACAGTGAGGGGGGGCTGTGTCTGTGCAGACGCAAGCGGGGGGTACCTTGGATGAGGGTCCGCGCTTTGATGATGCGGCAAGGGGTGAAGTCTATGTCTTTTTCGAGGGGCCGTTAGGGACGCACTTGAAAATAGAAGTGAGGGAGCGGGTTTGGAAAGGGGAGTATGTGGATATATTTTCCCTGCTCCCACTAGAGCGGTTTAATTTGGATAGGGTAAAGAAGGATGAGAGCAAGAAGGATGAGGAGGAGAGGAGGCAATTTCGTTTGATTCCTCGCACCTTCTCGAATTGGCTTCAGGCTTTCGCTATTTTTGATAGCGTGGTGGGGGAGAAAGCGCCGGAAAATTGTTCGGCTCTGTTTCATTTGGACGTTATCGGGGAGGCTTATAGGGTTTATGGGGGGCAGGCTTGGTTGCGTTATGATTAGCAATTCAGGCAGCGGAAGGCGGTGCGCCAGAATATTAGGTGGGACCACAAGGATATTGCTTTGTGGCTGAAGGTGACCACGCCAGTTAGGTCGGGGTAGTTCAGAGGGTGGCGGATCGGGTCAATCTAGTTTTGCAGCAGCATCTGCAAAAGGGTTATGTTTCCTATTCAATGAAGGGGGATGTAAATTTGGGGCAAAGCGCAAGTTCAGGCACGAGTGCTCCACTTGCAGGGGCCGTCATATCGCCAATAGATGTTTTAAAGGGGGAAAGCAGAAATGGGGAGACGCTGCTGCAAAAGGGAATGATGCCAGTACGGCTGGAAAAGATGAAGCCGTTCCTAAGTAGATATCCCGATCAGGAAGCGGCGGTGTTATTGCAGGAGGGTTTTCAGTTTGGGTTCCGGATTCCGTTTGTTCTGGCAGGGCCAGTTTTGGGCACTAGAAATTTACCGTCAGCAAGGGAACATCCAGGGGTTGTTTCGGAAAAGTTTGCAAAGGAAGTGCTATTGGGTAGGATGGCGGGTCCGTTTACTTTGCCTCCGTTTGAGGATTTAAAGGGTGTCTCCTTTGGGTGTTGTGCCGAAGGACACAAATACATTTTGACCCATCATTTGTCATTTCCAAGGGGTACGTCGGTCAATGATGGTATAGACCCTGAGCTTTGTTCTGTGGTTTATACCTCGTTTGACGCGGCAGTAGAGTGGGTAAGGCGGTTGGGGGTCGGGCTTTGTTGGCAAAAACTGATGTTGAGGCAGCATTTCGTTTGCTTCCGGTGCACCTGGAAAGTTAACATCTGTTGGGTTGTTACTGGGAGGGGGAGGGGGGTATTTTGTGGACCGATGCCTTCCTATGGGGTGGTCATTGTCCTGCGCGTACTTTGAAACGTTTGCCACGTTTCTAGAATGCGTCCTGTCCAATGTTTCGGGTTGTTCATCCATCATCCATTACTTGGATGATTTTTTGTGCTTGGGCCCTCCGGATTCTGGGGTGTGTTCCTTATTGTTGCATTCTTTGGAGTCGGTGTTTAAGAGTTTTGGTGTTCCATTGGGAAAAAATGGTTGGCCCGACCACTGAGCTCAGTTTTTTTGGGATTGTTATCAACACTGAAAGAATGGAGTGTCGTTTACCAGAGGACAAGTTGTGTGGGTTGCGGAAAGAAGTGGCAGGGGCAGTTCTGAAGAGGTAGATTAGGTTACGGGAGTTACAGTCTCTTCTGGGTAAGCTAAAGTTTGCCTGTCGCATTATGCCGATTGGGAGAATTTTCTGCAGGAGATTGGCAGCGGCTACTGCTGGGGTGGCTTCCCCCCCATCATTTTATTCGGTTAGGTAGGGAGTTTAGGGAGGATTTGTGGGTTTGGGCTTAATTTTTGGAGACTTTTAATGGGCAGGCATTGGTCATGGCTGGAGTTGTGGATTCATTTAATTTTGAGTTGTATTCAGATGCAGCTGGTTGGGTGGAGTTTGGAGAGTTTTGTCAGGGTCAATGGTGTGCGGACCGCTGGCCCGACCAGTGGGTCTCAAGAGGTAGGGTGTGTAATTTGGCTTTGCTTGAGCTGTTCCCGATTGTCGTGGCGGTCGTTCTTTGGGGTTAACTTTTTCAGGACCGGAAGGTCTGTTTCCACTCTGACAATTTGGGTGTGGTTCAGGCAATTAACCAGTTATCTGCCTCATCCCCACCGGTGGTAAGATTGTTACAGCATTTAGTTTTCTCTTGTTTATCGATCAATCCGTGGGTGGTGGCGGTGCATGTGCTGGGAGTTCAAAATTGCATTGCTGACGCGCTCTCTCATTTGCAGTGGGAGCGGTTCAGGCAGTTGGCACCAGAGGCAGACGACGTGGGTTTGGGATGTCCGAATTATCTGTGGGATCTGCTGGAAGAACTGTAGCCACTCTTATTTGATCGTCGTTAGCGCCAGGCATGTGGGCTGAGTATTCATCGGCTTGGAGGTATTGGGAAGGTTGGTGTGATGAAGGCATGCACAATCTGCGGCCCTCCAGTTGTTGTAAAACTACAACTCCCACAATGCCTTGCTGTATGCTGATAGCTGTTCAGGCATGCTGGGAGTTGGTTTTTCAACAGCTGGAGGGCCTCAGGTTGAGCATGCCTGGTGTGATGCATTGGATGTGTGTGGGGGAGATTTAGAGATTCCTTTGCTGATGTTTTTGGGCAATTGCAGGGACAAAGGGTGGTCGGTTGCAAAATTGAACAGGTGCGTGGCGGGTTTGGTGTTTGGGTTTAAGTTACAGGGGTTCCCGGATATCACAAAATAGTTTTTGGTGTCGCAGGCTATGAAAGGGTGTTTGCGTTCAGGAGAAGATAGTCGCAGGCCGGTTTCTTTTCAGCTGTTAATTGATCTGGGGGTTGGGTTGGGAGAGGTTTGCTTTTCGGATTTTGAGTGTAAGTTGTTCCGTTTGGCATTTTTTTTTGGGCCCCTTAGGTTGGGACAGTTAGTGATAGGGTGAATCGTCCAGGTGGTTTGTTTGGGGAGGATGTGGATTAGTACAGGGATCGGGTGGAGTTCCGGATTCGGAAGTTGAAGACCGATCCTGAAGGTAGAGGTTGCATGGTGGTGCTGTTTTCAGTTCCAGGTTGCAATATGTGTCCGGTAAAGTGTTTAACAGACTATTGGGCAGTGGAGCGTAGGGATACTCTTTCCTTATTGGTTCACAGGGATGGGACATGTTTGTCCCGTTTCCAGTTTATTGCGGTCTTCCGGCAGTGTTTGTGGTTGTTGGGGATTGATCCAGAGGATTACACAGGGCACTCGTTTAGGATAGGGGTAGCTACTGAAGCTGCCCGCCTGGGCCTTGGGGAGAATGTGATTCGGAGAATAGGCCGTTGGGAGCCAGTAAGGTTCTGGTCCTATGTTCGACTGGGCGGGTCGCAGAATGTGGGTGCAGTTTAGGATGCTTGTTGGCAGTGTGTTTTCAGTGGTTAGTGTGTTTTTTCTTGTTTGCTTTCTCTTTTCAGGTTTTACTCCGGCCCTTGTATGCATTTTAGGTCATTCCTTCGTGTTCTGGGGAGCTTTGAGGGCAGAAGTGCGGCCGGAGGGACGTCAGTTGGGGTTTTCCAGGAAGGAAGCAAAGCTGCATTGGTTGGGTCGGAGAGGTATGTTATGGAGTGCGGTTTTGCCATAGGTGCATAGATCTGTTAGGCTGGATCGCCCCCCAGACATATTGGTGCTGCATATTGGGGGGGAATGACCTGGGATTGAGGCCGTGTCGCGAATTGATCAGGGACGTGAAGTTTGACTTGTTGCGTTTGTGGTCACTGTTTCCAGGGATGGTGACTGTATAGTCCGACGTAGTGCCTCGGAAGGTATGGAGGGACGCTAGGTCGGTGGAGCGCATAAATAAAGCCAGAATTAAAGTAAATAGATGTGGGCCTTTTTTTGGCTAGGAATGGCACTGCGGCATCGTGAGTTGGAGCAAGGGGTCGGTGAATTTTGGAGGCGGGATGGGGTTCATCTGAATGCGGTAGGGATGGATTTATGGTGCTCAGGGTTGCAAGGTGGAATTGAGACAGCGTTGTCTATGTGGAGGGACACTCAGGCTTAAGGTGTCAAGCCTGTGTGTTGGTGGCGGTGGGAGGTCCTTGGAGTTGCCTGGTTGCTGAGGAGGGGAGGGCTCCACGGTTGGGGCTGGACTCCCTTGGTTGGTGGCAGATTTGAGGGGTCCATCAGTCGGTGTTTCCGAGCTGGTGATCAACAGCTGGATGCAAGGAGGAATTCGAATTTAAGTTAATTAATTATGTAGGCTCCAAGGACCTTCCTTCATCGGTTGTTTTATTTATATTTTTGTATGTTTGAATAAAACGGATGCTGTGGCCGATAAATAAAACTCAGACACTATAGTGGATTTTAAGTGTGGGTAGTAGAAGGTAACAATTGGTGTGGCAAGATGGCAGACCAGTAACCATTACCAACGTCACGTATGGACAGCAGAACCTATCACACTGCCTAACATCCTGCACTGGAACCCATCAGCTACACTACAGATCAATCTAACCTACACTGACTATCTCCCCCTAACTATCTGAAATATATTATATGTTAACTGTCTAATGTAATAACACAGAGCACAGCAATGACACTGCTGTCTCTTTCATAACTGCAATAAACTTTAGAAAATAGCTGCTGGGGAGGTTCTTATATAGTAAGGGGTAGGCAACTTTTCTATTGGTTGCTAGGGATGTTGCTAGGCTGCGACAAAGCCTTCTCATTGGCCCACAAGCTAGAAGGGAGGGATAATCACCTGATGTGTACTGTGAAATATATATAATATTCGTCATTACAAATATATAGCACTATATTCTAAATATTCTCAAATTGCCGATATTTGCGATAAAAATTCGCTTTTTGAATATTCGCGCTCAACACTAGTAAGTGTAATAGTCTGTTTTAGCAGATGGAACATTTAGGAGTTCAGCATTTCTCGCATAATACTACTTGTTAGGATAGATGTGTAAAGATGTGCCATCCATAGTGACTTCATGTCATCTGCCTGTGGTAGCCAGTCGCACCTCCATGGTGATGTCACTACAAATTAATCATCATCATAGCCTATGCAGATCGCTGATGATAGGATATCGGTGACAAGTTAAGTATCTTACTATTTTAAACCCAAGTCATTCCTTTGGGATTCAGAAAGATCAGAAGATCGCTTTTGGGTGAGCTTTAAACCCCAAAAATCTAAATGCACTCTGGTCAGAGTTTGGTTATCGGATGAGGTGAAATGGATGTATCTCAACACTCCCCTGTATGTGAAGGAAGGCTGGTCTTACAATTCCTGCTTTTTCCAGACATACTTTTGTGAGTTGTGTCTGGTATGTACCTGAATCAGGCAGAGTTATCAAACCAGACAACCAGGGAGACTAGTGGAGTTCCTTGAGGTTCTGTGAATACTAGTTTTACCCCCCAACGGAGCACACTTCAACCTGCAAAACAAACTTTCCTCTTTGGGAATAAAGTGAATAAAGTTGAAAGAAGTCGAGCGAATCGCAGTTTTAGTATTGGGCTTACAGACAATGAGTTTCCATGGAAACATGTGTACTTCCTCTAAGGTCTGGCTAGTTGTCACGCAGTCAAGGACATCCTGACACATGCCATTTAGAACTTAACCAGTCCAGTGCTGAGGGTATTAGCAAGTCGCCAAGCTCCAGGAGCAGGTCAAATGCCTACAGGCGAGGAAGCAGTAAAGATCACTGACTTGGAAAGACAAGCACTGTGTGACCTTTATTGCAATTCAAGCATAAAGACTTAAGACTAAATCAATATAATGCAAGCTCATAGGAAGAGGCGAAGCACAGGGAGGAGAAGTATAGGAAAGACATGGGGAAGGTTCTCATTTAAGTACTTTCTCTATGGACGCTCTGACCAGCAGCCAGTTATTAGGAAGGAAGTGTTCCTACCCGACAACTGGCTCAGTGGAGGTGAAGCTCTGCTGTCAGGATTACGCGACAGTCCCTATGCTGAAATACATGTGTGGACAACATACAGTACTCGCCAGAACTCCGGCGAGCGCAGTGGCTCCCTGAAACAGGCAAGTGCAGGGACCTCCGCCGATGTGATAATGATGATCTACCCCGAGGACAGGTCATCATTATCTTTACCTGGATAATCCCTTTAATTAAAAAAATCCATCAGGATTCAACTTTTAGTAAATCAATCCCAGTCTCCCCCTCTTGTATTTGGGAGTATTCTTGATATCCCTACAAAAAGTATTGGATTTGGTATCACCACTAAGGAAATACGTTCTCTAGCACGTGTGCAGAGTTCTCATACAGTTTTCCCTACATAGTTACGTGGGCATGTACATTTGCCCAGGTATATGACCCTCTATATTTTACAATTTATAAATTCCCTAATGGAATATGTTTCACCCGTAGTACTACTGGCACTAAGTAACTGTAGATGGTGGTCCTTGTCCTCTTCACCAGCGGTGACCCCAGCGGTCAGACCTCCCAACAGGATAGGGGATAAGTTATTGCAATAGGAAAACCCCTTTAACAAAATCCACACATTAGTAAAGATGAATTATTAAAAAAATTTGGGAAGGAGGGGGGGGGGGCGGTTCTGCAAAAAAAAAAAAATAATATGTGCAGCATGTGACCAAAACCGGCAACGTGTGATAACTCATGATAAGCCCTGGTCCCTACGGTGCATTACGTGGAATTGGATGACTTCCAGCCAGACTGCAGTCCACTCACATACTATGCCCAATAATAATCCCCTCAATTTCAGAGGTTTCATTATTCTTAATAAATGCTATCATTTTAATATCTGGTATTAGCAAAGGCATAACCTGAAGCTACTGGCCTTAATGCAAAATGTGTCACAGGGCCCTCACCTACCGTGCTCCATTCAGATTACTGGTGTGTTCTTACTTGGCAGAGGGGCTGATGGCCTCCTCTGCAGCTCCTACATGTTGTATCGCAATGATTGCTGGCACCACACCTAGATCTATTTCTGCCTCATAAAAAACTAAAAACGTCTAGATGCGTGCGCCTGCACCTTTAAATCTAGGAACACAAGAAAACCTTGGAGAAAATGTTGCCTCCATTCTGCCAGCACTTGTGCCTCATGTCTCTTAACAGTCTTGCAGATAAGTTTGACACCTCTTGCTGACTAGGAGGTGGGAGGAAGACTAGACAGATCTGTCTAGAGGATTGCTGCCACAACTCCTCACTGACACCGCACTTGGCAGAAACAATAGGCGGCAGCTGTAACTGCATGGAAGGTGTGGGACTGCAAGAATGTGCAAATACTGTATATGAGCAATATAAACTCCCTATAATGTCAAATGTCCCACATACAGTCTACATAATCACATTATGCTGTGAAATGATGTGGCCACTGGCTTTTATGGGCGAGCATAGCTTGCCTACATGCGGCCAGTTGCATCATGGGGTCATTCCCTTAGAAGAAATGAGGCTATAACTGAACAAACTTTAGAATCAAAATCACAATTTATGTGTTAAATATATGATCAGAAACATAGAAAAATGCAATTCCCAAATAACATAACCTTGCACATCAGCTTCCATAACAGCCCGTATTTTCCATGGATCTTCATGAAACAGCTTCTACCTCCACTGATACATTGTAACAAACTGTAGCTGTGTGAATCAGATCAGGGTAAATCTATAGCCCATCAATGTGAATAAGAACCTCCTCATTCATAGATAGTAAGCAGATCTCTTAAACAGTAGGGATTTTAAAACAGTCTATTAGAAGTGACAAAGGACCTACCAAGGTCTGAAACGCGCAAGTGATCACCACCTTTATATTCTGGACATATTCAATAAAGCTATGAGATTTTAGGTATGCTGGATGGTTTTTTTTCTGTATGCAGTGTTTTAGAAAGTTCCATTATAAAGTGATTAAACCTTCCAAAATAATTTTTGCTAATTTTTTTTTTTTTTTACTTAACACTTAGGCCCCTTGCAGACTAGCGTTTGTCACGCTGCCAGTCTGCAACGCACCTCACGGCCTGACCTCCCAGCACTGACGGGGGTCACATAGCATTATATTGATTTATGATGTTATGTAACCCTTACAGTTCTGGAATGTATTAGATGACACTAACAGCATTATGTCAATGTCATCTAATAAATTTTAAGGCCCACTGCAGTTCTGGAATGTTTTATTAGAATGGGGTTTTTTTTAGAGATTTTTTTTCCTTTTTTAGGTTTAATTTAAAAGTATTTTTTTTTTATTATAGCTTTTTATTTCTTAAATATTAAAACTGCCAAAAATTAATTATTGTAATGGGGTTCCTATTTTGTGACGATCGGTTTCATATATAACATGTATAGGTTTGAGCGAACGTGGCGACGGTTTCCGTTAGCGACTGCATTTAAAAAAATGTTTTTACATTTTTTATTTGTATTTTTTATTTTATTTTTTTTACTTCTATTTTTTTTTTACTTTTATTTTTGTCACATAATATGTCCCCCAGGAGGTTATTAAAAGACCTCTGGAGGACAACGACTTTTTTTTTTTTTTCAATGTTTCAACTGTAACTGGGACATCCATAGAAGCATGACACACAGAAAAGAGGTGATCAGGGTCCCCTTAGACCCTGCAACTCTGCTCCTGCCCCTGACCCAGACACCCCAGCGGTCACGTGACTGCAGTGGCCAGGACTGGGTTGTTCATATTCTGTATTTGTCGTGCCGCCAATTTCAGTGTGCACAGGGTACTATCCCAAGGCCCTTCCAAGGTGTTATAATGCAAGTCCCAGATTAGGAATGCCAGAGTGGTGTAATGGCTTACAGTGTCTCTGTGTAGAGTAGTGGTAATTGTGTCACGGTGTCTCCTACCTGGGTCCGGCTGGACTCCTGGCTCACTTGCAATAAATTTGAATGTAGTGATAGTAGGAGTAATAGAGAAATTTTGCAGAAGAAATGATGTCCAGACCTTTAGATGAAATTCAAACGTTTCTTTACTTGAAGTAACTTGCGTCCAAACAGTATACAGCTTTGGTCTCTTGGTCCCAGCAGGTTTTAGCAATCATTGGCAGGAATGAATACTTCTGCTTTAAATTTGGAGCTTGCATGATAAGTAGTCTGCTTGGTAGCTTTGTAAATGTGACAGGAATTAATCTTCTGCACTTTTCTGCAACTTCTGCTGTATGAGGGACAGACTAGCTGAGGAGGAATGGCTTCTTCTAGGTCTCTGGACTTCACTCACAGATAGATTCTCAGGGGATGCTTTCTTCCTGGAACTCTGGAGGTTGTAGTTTCTGCTTTCTTCATCCAGCGGAGGCTGAAGGTGCTCAGACTGGGAATATCACCAAGTCTCAGACGAGACCAGGTCCTTGCTGTCTTCACTATGAGGGGAACTCCTCACACACACCCTACCCCTAGCAGGGGGTGGGCTACACTGACTAACTTCCTCCACCCATGCTGCAGGATGTGGAAACAGCCCACTTTGCTCACAGAGGGAGAGCTAAGCTGGAATAATCCATTCCAGCCTAGATACACTAAACTGGGACTTGTAACTTGCCAAAGTGTTGCTGCCACCTACTGGTAACCAGGCAAATTACAGGAACAATTACATTTAACATGGTTTTGTATGCACATTTGTGGAGGACATAAGCAAAATCACATCAGATGACCATATAAAGCTCTTAGAAGATAGTAGCGGGGTAGAGGCGTGTAGTAACACAACTCTGGTGTGTTACATTCCCCCTTACTTTGAGTCAAGCCACCCTCGGCTTGTGCTTAGGATGGTAGAAATGAGCTCTGGGGTACCAAATTTAATACAAAGTGCTTCATGAAGTACATATAAGACATACAAACCGCTACCCTAAGGTTCCTGCCCGCATGAGTAGGGTGTCCTAATTAACAGTTTCCCTCTTGGTATACCCAGTGAACCAAAGGTCTGCACTGAGCAATCACTACTGACTAACTTTGAAGTGTTCTGAGCTCTGTAAACACCAAAGGAAGCATGGGGGTGTCTTTACTCTGTATTCCCACCATTGTGTAATGAACTGCCCACAAATAGAAGGGTGGCTTTATCCTGTATTCCCTTCCCTGCACCAAAGTCAAAATTAAGGCTTATAGCACAATCACTATGGTGACTAAGGGTAGCTAAACGGCTCTAATGCGGAGTCGCCATACCTTAGGCAAAGGCACAGAAGGGGGAGGTAACAGCTTCTCCAAACACTTCTGGCAGTGTCACAGGAGGAGGGTATAATAATCCCATGAAACTCCTGGAAGACATACCAGGATGGGGGTTTAGTAGTCCCATTACCAATCCTGGCACATATAACAAAACAGGAAGGAGGGGTATATTACTCCCCTAGCCGTTCCCAAAGCAGCAGGGTTACCCTTGTAGTTTCTGACCCTGCCTGGGAATTACCACTTGTCCTACCCGCACACCATGGGTAGGCCATTAGTATTCAGTGTCTGCAGAGGCAGTCCGTATAAAAAGAGAACAGAGCTATAAAGCAAGGCACACAGAAGCAAGGTGCTACTGATCTGGCTAAGTGCAAAAGTTAAGTTCAATTTCACAAACAAGTGCATGGATTCACATTGCGGCACCTAGAAAAGAATACACACAATGGTCAAAAGTGCTTGAACGTTGCATAACTTGTAAACATTGAAGTAAAATTAGTGCAAAAATATAACAGTACAAGTCACAAAGAGTTCAGGAACACGTTAGTGTCTTTTCTTTGGGTGCTGGCTTGTAACGTTGCATAACCTGTAAACATTTTGGGAAAAAACTGTGCAAATATATTATGCATTTATTAGTGCAATCAATATCATAATGCGCTCATATATGACTTGAGTCCTTTTTCTTGAAGTGCTTTAAAGTTGGAATCCTCTGGAAACACACAAAAGTCACTTGTAATCCACGGGAAACAAAAGAGTTAATTGTAATCCAATAGAAGGTATATTTGTAATCCAAGGAACAGTATAAAACAGTAGATAAAAGCACATAAAATAGCAGCAAAAGTGAGAACCATAGTTCCATGAGGCTCTCAACCTGAGAAAGGGGATAAAACAATACGCAAACTTGGATGTAAAGACTTGAAGATGGGGAGAGTCCTTACAAACCATGTCCATCCTTGGTGAAGAGCAAACAAGGGCAACACACAGAACAAATTGCCAACAGATCTTCACCCATCAAGTGCAGTCCATGTTGTTTCTCCCAATAGTTATTTATTTTTAAGGACAAGGAGGAATTTAGAGAAGGACTTGCATGTCCCCCTCCCTGCTTGAGCTGCTAAAGCTCATTAGAGGGCGCTCCTGCTTTTGATAATTAAATGTCACAGCTGTTGTGGTGCGCCACTGCCCTCTTGTGTTTTTTTTTTTGGTACTGGCTGAGCAGTTAGTTTAGAGAATGCAGCTGCCACATGCTGCAAACCAGAATCCCTAGCCGATGCAGAGGTGGGCAAAACCTCTGGCTGAAGGGGCTCTGGAATTTCAACCAGGTGGGACTGTAGAAGCTTCCGTGGTAGAACATAGGGTTGCACCCTGGGATTAAAAGTTAGGACAGAGTTATTAATCTGACCCACCCATAGTGTTAGGGGTGCTGCCAGGTCAGGGATGAGGGGCTCTGGCTCAGGTTGTGCCCGTTGCCTAAAAATGCAATTGTCTATCCGGGGTCTCTTGTAAGCACCAGACTCTCCCAGCAGAGCCTGGGTCTTCCTGCCAGGTCTCTGGGGTAAAAGCAGGGGTTAATGGTTTGGCCAAGACGATCACTCCTGCAGCAAAGGGGCCTTGTACCTACAGCATAGGGGTATATTCTACCTGATCCCCGACAGATTGTGGCGGGCCTGCGGCAGATAGTTCCGCTTAACAGAGCGGCGGCCCACAAATAACTCAGCTCCCGAATAATTGTCCTGCAGGAAGCCCACTCCTCTCTCCACAGAGAACCACAGCACCGTTTTGGTGTGCCGTTCGAGTTTAGGATTGCCTTGCTGGGGGTCGTCCAGGACTTGCTTCACCCATTCCTCCACTGCCGTTTTATATTCCTATTGACTTTGGGCATGGCTAGAGATTTCGAGGGGGACTTCGGGGTTCAGAGGACTCTGTTTGGGTTCGGTCTTGCTGGGCGGCGGTGGAAACTTCTGCCGCCTCCGCCGCGCCAGCCGGCATGCGGAGCGAGGCCTCTCTGCGCCTAGTAAGTCAGTCTGGTACCACCGGGCGCAGTGCAGGGGCAGCTACTGGCTGGACCGGGGCCTCAGGGAGCGGGACTGCTACTAGCTGATGTCGCGGCCGGTTCCTCCTGCTGGTCATCAAGGGCGGTCGTGGCTATCTTTGGAACGGCGGTCAACTCCTCCGAGGACTCAGCAGATTCCTGGGCCGGGACGTCGGTCGCTGGCGATGACGACAGATCGCTTGACGGTGATGTCTCTGGGACTTATGTGGCCTTGTCAACTGCTTCCGCAGGAGCAGGCTTGAGCATGGCGGCCATCTTGGTGGACGTCTGGTCTGTTAGTTCAGCCATCGCAGAGGGATCCACAGCCTCCGGGGTCCATACTGCAGTATCGACATCATCTTCTGCAGGAGCAGGTTTGAGAACAGTGGACATTTTTACATCAGCAGAGGCGGCAGTCTCGCCACCGGACGAGGAATCCACCAGCTCTGGGGGCAATCCGAAGGTACTGGGGCCAGCTCTCCTTACAAGCTAGGAGACCGGGATCTCTGGTGGGCGAGTCTCATAGACTGGTTCTCCTCGCACAGACATTTGATCCCAATTGGGCTTTGGGAGCACCATCTTTGAAAGCTCCTCAATGAAGCTGAATGCAGGAAGTGAGGGTGGAGCCCATGGGGAGAAGTCTTCACTCCCTTGGCTCACATTGCAAGGTTCTTGGTGGGCAGGCTTTAGTTTTCCCGCTTCTAGGGGGGCGTAGTCATCATTTTTGCGCTCCTGAGAGGGCGTTCCTGTGTTTTCCCGCTTCCAAAGGGCATGAAGAAGCGGCGCCATTACAAAAACATGGTGAATTAACCACCTGAAGTGCTGGTTTAGCACTGTCTGGCACCGCAATAAAAGCAATAAAGTCAATTTCCAGGGTTTCAACACAGTTCTTAGGCCTTGTAGTAGTGTTAGACACACAATTCGATTCTGTTGTAGCAGTGATAGGCACACAATCAGATCCTGTTCGTGACGCCACTTTATTCAATGGCCAAGATACGGGTTGTTAATATTCTGTATTTGTCAGGACGCCAATTGCAGCGTGCACAGGGTACTATCCCATGGCCCTTCCAAGGTGTTCTAACGCACGTCCCAGATTAGGAATTCCATAGTGGTGTAATGGCTTACAGGGTCTGTGTAGAGTAGTGGTAATTGTGTCATGGTGTCTCCTACCTGGGTACGGCTGGCTCACTTACAATAAATTTGAATGTAGTGATAGTAAGAGTAATAGAGGGGGAGCTAAGCTGGAATAATCCATTCCAGCCTAGATACACTAAACTGGGACTTGTACCTTGCCAAAGTGTTGCTGCAACCTACTGGTAACCAGGCAAATTACAGGAACAATTACATTTAACATGGTTTTGTATGCACATTTGTGGAGGACATAAGCAAAATCATATCAGATGACAGTATAAAGCTCTTAGAAGATGGTAGCAGGGTAGAGGCGTGTAGTAACACAACTCTGGTGTGTTACAAGACCGCTGGGACTGGCTGTTGTCCTAGAAAAAGTTTTAACCCCTTTGGTAAAATCCACAAAATCATTCTTATGGGATTCACCCCATTTTCTAAGGATTATAGCTGATTTGGGTCCTGTTCCCCCTGAGAGCCTCCTGGTGACTATTGATGTTGTTAGTTTGTATACCTCCATTGGTCATCAGGAGGGTATACAGGCTGTTTCAGCCGCACTTAGTGGAACCAATTATACAATAATGGAACAAGAATTTTTCTGCGAGTTATTACATCTTGTCCTTTATAAAAATTATTTTTTATTTATGGATACGTTTTACCTCCAGAGGCGTGGTACCGCGATGGGGTTGAACGTGGCCCCGCCCTATGCAAATATATTTATGTCGGCATTCGAAGAAAACAATGTATACAACAATGAGTTATTTCCAAAAAATATTATTTGGAAAAGATTTGTCAACGACATTTTTTGCATATGGGCGGCGTCCCGTGAGACCTTATCCGATTTTATGAATCATCTTAATACCGCAGTTGATGGTTTACAGTTCACTGTTACCTTTGATACTAATATGGTGAGTTTCCTGGACACCAGGGTCATTAAGGACCCTGGGGTCGTTTATCTACAGATATTCATCGCAAGGACACTGACAGAAATAGTATACTACATTTCAAAAGTGCCCACCCTTTGTCCCTTAAAAAAGCTATCCCTAGATCGCAATATCAAAGAGTAAAGCGAATAGTCTCAGACCCGGTTTTACAAAATACAAGGACAGAAATGACAGATTTTTGGAACGTGGTTATCCGCAGACTATTCTAAAAGAAGCTAGAGAAGGGATAGAAGGTGAAAGCGTCTCACAAGATGGAGGTAAATTGTCCAGAATTGCTCTTATCCACAAGTTTCATCCATTTAATGTGGGTATTGATAATATAGTCAGGAAACACTGGCACCTGTTGAATAAAGCGTATCCCAAGGTTGATGAATTCAAGCATTTACCCCTCATCTGCAATAAAAAGAATCCCAATTATCGTGATAAAATGGTATATGCAGATTTGGGCAGCACAAAAGCCATATTGAAACAACAGCGGATAACCACGCCACGGATGGGTACATCCCCCTGCCTGCATTGTCTACAGTGCTCCCACGTAATTAAAGGCCCTTTGTTTCATCATCCACACACTGGTAAAAGCTTTGGAGCAAAAGGTTTTTTTACCTGTGATTCGGCAAATGTAATATATCTTATTAAATGTCCTTGCGGCCTGTTATATGTGGGTGAGACAATGCAGGCAGTAAGGGATCGCATCAGTAAGCATAAATCTGATATTAGGACAAAAAAAACTGATGTTACCGGTTCCGTATCATTTCGACAAATTCAAACACACTATCGCGCAATTGCGATTTCAAGTATTACAACAGGTGAAGAGACCAAGGAGAGGGGGAGATGTCAAGAAGCTTCTCCTTAGAAGAGAAGCTTTTTGGATACATACCCTAGATACACTGCACCCGAGGGGCCTGAATAGGGATTATGAGGTCACACATTTGTGCGATTTTTGTTAATATGTTAAAACATATATAAATGTTTAATATACCTCTTATGTATTCTCTTTAGACCTCTGCCTTGTGATGAAAAGGACTTATAGATTCTCCAATAAGGTAGAAAATAATCTCTGCCATATGTTACTTTGTTTCACTTGATGTTACTTTGTTTCGTTAGTTGATTGATAATTGTTCAAAACACCACCCACTGAAAAGGGTGGAGACGTCCCTAATGGGCGGTACTAGACCCTATATATAGTTTGATTTATTTTCTTGGATGTACCTGTTGAGAAAGGCTCGCATGCTGAAACGCGTCATGGTTGTAGGACTTTTTGCTTTGATGAAATAAAAAGAAACTTACGGTACTTTAGAACAGACACAGCTGCTGGGATTCATTACCTATATCCACCGGAGGTTGCTCCTCTCCTGTGCAGCGTGCAACACAAGGTGAAGTGCTGACCTGTTTCACTCTTTGATTCCCTCTTCCCCATGAGCCTGTGCAGTGCTGTCCTCCCGTCACAGGACAAGGCTGAAGCGGTAATAAACCGTTCCTGTCTTCTCCTCAAGGTCCCCACTGTGTCTCACAGCCGGGACCTGACCTGCTCCTGCCAGATTGTAGGAGCAGGAGCTTTAATCCCAGCGCTGAAAGATCATATACGTGCTATCTGCAAGGGGCATGTGCAGGTAGGACGTATATACCCAGTGGGCAGTCGGGAAGGGGTTAAACTTCATCCACACATAAATGTCTACCGGAAGCCTCAGACAAGCAGGCAGTCAGTAAAATCATTTTCTGAAGCGTTATTTCAGCAATGATGTATTCACGCACACACGTATGTTTTATATATGGATGACCTCAGAATACAGAGGCATGTCCCCTGGGAGAATTAATGTAAAGCATTATGTGACATAGCCAGTGTAAAAAAAAATCTACATTAAAGTCCATTGGCTGTGGCTAGGTAATGACTGCTCTTATGTGGATATGAGTGAGACAATGTAAGGCTACTTTCACACTTGCGTTCGGAGCGGATCCGTCTGATGTTTCATCAGACTGATCCGCTCCGATAATGCAGACGTTCGCATCCGTTCAGAACGGATGCGTCTGCATTAAAACTTAGAAAATTTTCTAAGTGTGAAAGTTGTCTGAGCGGATCCGTTCAGACTTTACATTGTAAGTCAATGGGGAACGGATCCGCTTGAAGATTGAGCCATATGGTGTCATCTTCAAGCGGATCCGCCCCCATTGACTTACATTGTAAGTCTGGACGGATCCGCTCGCCTCCGCGCGGCCAGGCGGACACCCGAACGCTGCAAGCAGCGTTCAGGTGTCTGCTCACTGAGCGGAGCGGAGGCTGAACGCTGGCAGGCGGATGCATTCTCAGTGGATCCGCCTCCACTGAGAATGCATTGGGGCCACTCGTGAGCCCCTTCAAACGGTGCGCACGAGCGGACACCCGAACGCTAGTGTGAAAGTAGCCTAAAGCAGTAATGTCCGACAGATGCTTAAAGGAAAGGTGTCATCAGAAAATTACCTATTGTTTAAAGAGCAAATAAACTTAAGAAAAATGTCCCAAATGCCCCAAAAATAAATTTTTCTAATATACTTTATTAATTGATTTAGACTTTTTACTCAAGAAATTTCCACCTAAAGCCCTGATTTCAACCACACTTTAAATTCTCTATTCTGGCACATCCCTGACTTGTCAATGGTGTACAGAGTACAGACACTGCATTGTATCAATGGGGCCGCAGCACACGGACTACGGGCAGGAGCACACATCGCTGCTCATGCCTGTGCCCCCTGAGGTTGGCTAAATGCTGACATAGCACATGGGTACCCTGTAACAATGTGCTATGCCAGGATTAGCTGAGCGGGGTGGACTCCTACCTGTGACGGCTTTGATAAGCTAAAAACTTACATCCAGGACTTCTTTCTGGCTCTGTTCAAAGTGATTTTTACGGTGCCAGAGACTGCAGGGAACAGCTGATCAGTGGAGATGTGGGGTGTTGGATTGGATATTTATGACCTATCCAGAAAATAGAACATTAATATCAGGAGCCTGGAAAACCCCCTAAAGGACATGGGATACCTCAGTGCTGCCCTATTTTCCTAAATCTTCCAAAGTGCACCATAACCTTAATACATTGTGCTTGGTGTGACTAAAGCCCAATCCACTTTTTCTGACACATTCATTTACATTATAAAAGTGGAGCTTTGGCTCTACAAATATGGTGACTGATAAATGAACACATTTTCCCCATTGTATTCTGACACATTGGGCCTGTGATGTGCTCACAAAGCAGCTTGAGGCTGTTCCAGCTTTGCATATAGCCATTTCTATGGAACCCTACCATACATTCAGTGCGCACAGCATTGACCTGGAATCGCCACAGCAAACACTGTGCTCTCGCATGCATACAGCAGGGATGAGGGTCATTACCGCTCCCTTTATTTAAGTGCTCCCATTAACACAATAGGTCTAGGTGACAGTCTGGATCAATACCATTAAATGCAGAAACAAAGGTGGGAGAGATGAAGAGGGGGTGAAGTGAATCCATTGTTTCTCAAGGGTAATTTGCACAAAAGGTGATGACAATTGTCTGCTTAGGGCTCTTTCACACTTGCGTTCTTGTCTTCCGGCATAGAGTTCCGTCGTCGGGCTCTATGCCGGAAGAATCCTGATCAGGATTATTCTAATGCATTCTGAATGGAGAGAAATCCGTTCAGGATGCATCAGGATGTCTTCAGTTCCGGAACGGAACGTTTTTTGGCCGGAGAAAATACCGCAGCATGCTGCGCTTTTTGCTCCGGCCAAAAATCCGGAACACTTGCCGCAAGGCCGGATCCGGAATTAATGCCCATTGAAAGGCATTGATCCGGATCCGGCCTTAAGCTAAACGTCGTTTCGGCGCATTGCCGGAGCCGACATTTAGCTTTTTCAGAGTGGTTACCATGGCTGCCGGGACGCTAAAGTCCTGACAGCCATGGTAAAGTGTAGTGGGGAGCGGGGGAGCAGCATACTTACCGTCCGTGCGGCTCCCCGGGCGCTCCAGAGTGACGTCAGGGCGCCCCAAGCGCATGGATCATGTGATCGCATGGACACGTCATCCATGCGCATGGGGCGCTCTGACGTCATTCTGGAGCGCCGCGGGAGCCGCACGGACTGTAAGTATACTGCTCCCCCGCTCCCCACTACTACTATGGCAGCCAGGACTTTAATAGCGTCCTGGGTGCCATAGTAACACTGAAAGCATTTGGAAGACGGTTCCGTCTTCAAATGCTTTCAGTACACTTGCGTTTTTCCAGATCCGGAGTGTAATTCCGGCAAGTGGAGTACACGCCGGATCCGGACAACGCAAGTGTGAAAGAGGCCTTAGACGGAAAACTTCAGCTTCTCAATAGAATTCTATTAAGTAGAAAATTTTGCTATTGTACGACACAATCTATAGCTTTCTAAATGTCAAGCAGGACCATAAATGATGTATTACCTTTTTCCGCAGATGATCGCTAACTAGCGTTCATAGCAGCGTTCGTTAACGATCATCTGGCAGTCTAAGGCCTCATTCACACAGTCAGTGTTCGGTCAGTGATTTCCATCAGTGACTGAGCCAAAACCAGATGCGGCTCTTTACACGGAACAGGTGCATATCTTTCCCTTACACGTTATATCTGTGGAGACTCCAATCCTGATTTTGGCTCACAATCACCGATGGAAAACACTGACCAAAACACTAATGTGTGAATGAGGCATAATACTGCCACCAACTGCTTGTTCATTGGGCAATCCAAATGTTTGACAGGTTAAAAAATAGTTTTCAGATGGCACACCGTGCACTAGCGTACATAGAGAAGCAAGAGCCCCATAGCAAGAATCAAACCAGGCCCCCCACACAGCACAGAAGGGTTTCTGCCTAAACCCCTTTCAATGACCCTTGTGCCAATTTTCCTCTGCCTCATTTGCTAAAAGTTGTTCCTTTAGAGGGCAGAGTCCTGACCAAGTTTTCACCTCCAGTAGAAGAGGAGATAATCACAAGACTAGGCCCTATAGCAGCCTGCCGCTATGTTAGTTACGCCCCTACAGTAATATCTAATCACAATGATTCAGTATAGGGAAGAGCGATGGTATAATTATTGCTCCTCCCTATACTGAGAAGGAGATCGCTGCATGTAATGGCAGCAGTCTCCTCCGCTAGCGAGCAGGCGATTGTCGGGAAGGAACGCTTCCTTCCTAACAATCGCCTGTTAAATCGGGCTGTCTAATACACCCTTTAGAGCGGACGGCCTTACTGTCGGACTGCTCAACAGCTCCCATCATCTTTACCTGGATACATATTCAGCACACACACACACACACACACTGTATATCTGTATGAATCAGTTGTTCGATAGTAGAGGAAGAAATCTGTATAACTACCAAGCTCCTCCTTTACTACGAATCATTCCTCCCAGTTCAGGCATGGCAGTCATCCTATATGTCCTTCTACATCTCTTAAGAATTGTGGCCCTCAGTCTTCTTGGGTAGTGTTGAGCAGGAGGTGCCATATTTGATTTCGCGAATATTCGCTTGAATATTCGTCTTATATTCATCGAAATTGAATATTTGTCATTATTGTATTTATCGCGATTAATATGAGATTTAATCATTCACATATTGCGATTTTTAAGCTTAGAATTAGAAGTTATAAATTATAACTTTTAATTGCCTTATAACTTAATAATAAGGCAACTTTCCTATTCTTTAATCTTGGAGATCTAGATTTAACACGAATAGAGCGCTATATTCTATGTCTTTGTTAATAAAAGAATCAAGATAGCGAAGTATTCTACATCAACGAAGATAGCGAAGTATTCTACATCAACGAAGACAGCAAAGTATTCTACATCAACGAAGACAGCAAAGTATTCTACATCAACGAAGATAGCAAAGTATTCTACATCAATGAAGATAGAAGTATTCTACATCAACGAAGATAGCGAATATTATTGCATTGCAATTCCAACTTTGGCGATTTTGCTATAGGTGGTATTGGTAGAATTAACTAATAAAACAAATATAGTACTGTATGTCAGAATAGTGCATTATAAAAGTCGGATTCGCAATGCGGTTAATAATAGCAAATATTATCGCATTGCGATTACAACTTAGGCGATTTTGATAATGGTGGTATTGGGAGAATTAACGGTCGGATATAACAAATATAGTACTATATCTAAGAATAGTGGATTATAAAAGTTGGATTCGCAATGCGGTTAATAATAATAGCAAATATCGCATTGCGATTACAAATTAGCACTACTAGATTCCATATTCGTTAACTTTGTTAATTCTAGCAAGCTGACCCATTCCATTAGAGACCCAGCAGCAGCTACAAGCTAAAATCACAATGCAATTAATATAACTTGAATTAATCGCATTGAGATTTCAACTTAGACCTGGTTTACTAAATTACTTTAAATTAGCGAGGATGACGAATATATTTATTAGTCAAAACAAAATACTCTCCATCTTCGCTAATTCAAGAAAGCCAACCATTGTAAACCAGGTACAAGTTAAAATCGTTATGCGATTTATTCAAGTTATATTATTCGCATTGCGAGCCAGGAGGTGTGTCCCCAGACTGAACCAATAATGAGCCAGGAGGTGTGTCCCCAGACTGAACCAATAATGAGCCAGGAGGTGTGTCCCCAGACTGAACCAATAATGAGCCAGGAGGTGTGTCCCCAGACTGAACCAATAATGAGCCAGGAGGTGTGTCCCCAGACTGCTAATAATGAGCCAGGAGGTGTGTCCCCAGACTGCCAATAATGAGCCAGGAGGTGTGTCCCCAGACTGCCAATAATGAGCCAGGAGGTGTGTCCCCAGACTGCCAATAATGAGCCAGGAGGTGTGTCCCCAGACTGCCAATAATGAGCCAAGAGGTGTGTCCCCAGACTGCCAATAATGAGCCAGGAGGTGTGTCCCCAGACTGCCAATAATGAGCCAGGAGGTGTGTCCCCAGACTGCCAATAATGAGCCAGGAGGTGTGTCCCCAGACTGCCAATAATGAGCCAGGAGGTGTTTCCCCAGACTGCCAATAATGAGCCAGGAGGTGTTTCCCCAGACTGCCAATAATGAGCCAGGAGGTGTTTCCCCAGGTAGCCAATAATGAGCCAGGAGGTGTGTCCCCAGACTGCCAATAATGAGCCTAGAGGTGTGTCCCAGACTGACAATAATGAGCCAGGAGGTGTTTCCCCAGACTGCCAATAATGAGCCAGGAGGTGTGTCCCCAGACTGCCAATAATGAGCCAGGAGGTGTTTCCCCAGACTGCCAATAATGAGCCAGGAGGTGTGTCCCCAGACTGCCAATAATGAGCCTAGAGGTGTGTCCCAGACTGACAATAATGAGCCAGGAGGTGTGTCCCCAGACTGCCAATAATGAGCCTAGAGGTGTGTCCCAGACTGACAATAATGAGCCAGGAGGTGTGTCCCCAGACTGCCAATAATAAGCCAGGAGGTGTGTCCCCAGACTGCCAATAATGAGCCAAGAGGTGTGTCCCCAGACTGCCAATAATGAGCCAGGAAGCATGTCCCAGACTGACAATAATGAGACCGGAGGGGTGTCCCTGACTGTTTCAGACTCTGATGATCGGGAGAACAAACAAACACTTATTCCCGATCACTGCCTCATATTAACAAGTCCAGCCATCAGCTTGTTTGCCTTGATCACACTTTTTATATGGGCATATATTATTTTTTTTCTCTCTGAAGCACATCCCATCATTTAAACAGAGCATGTGCTGCTGACCTGTACGGGGACAAACAATTGTACTAACAAATCATTCATCCCCATACAGTATCAGGAACGCCGAATTAATCGTTTGGGGGGGGGGCCTCAAAACAGCAGACAATAACAGGGCCCTTAATTTTTAAATATCATGCTGCACTGATGTGCTATGTGAACACATACTGAGCATCCTGGATACCAGTCCTATCCAGGTCATTCTGCACTAGCAAAGCACAGGAGACACTTTACAATGGGTGAAGGCTTTATTTTTAGATGCTTATTATAACAGTAGTGAAAATGCCCCTCGTATACACATCCCACTATTACTGCACAGTGAAAAATACCTGGACCAGAATACTGGATTTCTGAGTGCTGGTGAGTGAAGCAGAACAGACTATTCCTCCCTCTGCAAAGGAAATTAAGTCACCACAGGCTGAACGGTGTCACCATGGACCGCAGGATGTAACCTGCCTTCTGAGACTCAGTAGCAGACCCAAAGTTCCTCTGCCTACTTCATCCCACCCACAAGTCTTCTCCCGCATTTCTATCAGGACAGATTGTCAGGGCCTAGAAATCAAATCATATCACATTGCCTCTAGCTGGAGATATGCAACATCTTGCAACACAAGTCATCTTGTTTAATCTGGTTGTACCCCAATGATGTTCTTCTCTGACCTGGGGGCTCCATTAAGCGTTCCCTGGTTCCTATGTGCTGTGTAGAGTCGATCCCCTCTTTGTAATTCCTCTAGCTCTTTGGCACTACAAGTGGGGGTGGGGGTCTCATAGGTGTCATGAAAAGTCGTATAATCCACTTCATAAAATCCTTTTTCCAGCGTAAGGACTGGGGTGAACCGATGTCCCCATAAAACCTCTCTATCCACATAGGAGGAGCGTGCTTGGCAAGTCATTCCTACAAGGATAATAAAAAACAAACACATGAAAGGGACAATGCACAAAACCAGCTACATGGATATCGTTGCCACCTACATCTTAAAGGAAATGTGTCACCAAAAGTTTATCTGCCAGTTAAAATCAGATACTAACACATCTGTTTTTTCTAATTGTTTTTATTTTCTGATTATAGATTTTGTTATTCTAAACATTATTATAGGGGCAGCCATCTTGCCTGAGTTGTCCTTAACAGCATTTAGAAAGCATTAGACCTGTCACCACTCCTGACATACCTATTTGAATAGCTTCATGCATTCCCCATGTAACAACAATTCTGGAGCATCTATTCTTATGGCTCTATGTTGTGCCATTACTTTATTATTTGCACTATAAGTTATGAATGAATTACTAGCAGGCTGCAGTAAGGGTACAGAGGGGAGGTAACCAGTTAGAGATGTGTACCTGCACAGTCTGAAAATGGCAGCACTGATTGGATAGAGTGAGTCTGTGCAGGCCCCTCCCCCCCAATTGGTTACCACCCCTCTGTACCCTTACTGCAGACTGCTAGCAATTCATTAATAACTTGTAGTAGAAATAATAAAGGAACGGCACAACATAGAGCCATAAGAATAGATGCTCCAGAATTGTTATTACATGGGGAATGTATGAAGCTATTAAAACAGACATGTCAGGAGTGGTGAAAGGTCCTCTTTAAGAAAATTGCTTTATGGCAGCCCCATGGGCCATAGAGACAATGGTCAGGAGGGGACCTCATTGACTTCTATGGGAGAGTTTCCTGTGCAGAGGCCATTGTACAAGGAAAGAATAGATAAGATTTGTCTTATCTGTACACAGAGGTGTTATTAAAGACAGGATTATTAGAATGAGCTAAAGGGGTTATCCGAATTCTGAAATGCCCCTTCTCCCCATATGCTTAGGCCCCTCACATGCAAATGTACTTACCTCGCTCCCTGGCACATGCGTCACTTAAGTCCGCACAGCCACCGCTGCTTCTCCTCCCAGTTAGCGAATGAAAACATCCGGTGACAGGGGGGAGGTTAGGCAGTTGGGATCAGCCAATGGCAGGCCGTGACGGGAACAAGCCTCCCTAGTGTCACCCGCAATGCTAGGGAGGCTCGTCCTCATCACCGCCTGCCATTGGCTGCCTACACCCCGACACCAGATGTCTTCATCCGCGTGCGGGCTTCAGAAGCGACACAGGTACCGGGGAGTGAGGCAAGTACATTGTGTGTGAGGGGCCTGGGCATATGGGGGGGGGGGGGATAACCCTTTTAACTGCAGTGAAGTGATCTGTACAGACCAAGAAGTGGCAGCACTTATTAGATATTGTGCCCAGTGCGAAAACGCCAGGATTTTTTGTTTTTGTTTGCTTAAATATATGTAATACATGGAAAATTGAAAACGTGGTCAAAAATTCTTTTAAAAAAATTAATTAATTTATATATATCTATGATTTCAACAACAGGTCATTTTCTAATGACACATTCCCTTTAAGAGATTCCAGTGACATTTTAACAAGCATCTTGCTTTCTGCCTGTAAACTAGGGGTTAAGCATGCAGACTGCTGCTCTTGTGCTACTGAACGGCTTGTGTTATTTATTGCCCTGCTTAATGTCCCTTGAAACAGGGAATAAAGTTAGTTTTAAAGCTAACCCCAGCCTCACCGGGGTCAAGTAATGATTTATAGGTTCTTGTGGCCAAACAATGTTATATGAAAATCACTGCAGAACCCATTCTCTGGTACACGTTAGTATCGAAGTCACAATCATCACCGCAACAATAATGGAAAAGTACCAATAGAGTAATGGAGAAAAATGGCGAGAATTAATCGAGGCTCTTCATGTCTTGGTTTTGCTTTACATTGAGCGTATATGTTTCAGTGCGGTAAAAAAGCATTGAAACATATTGCTTGATGCACCCATAGACTATAGATGGGAAAACGTGAAACTATTTTTTGAAGGACAGAACAGCGGAGACACCACACTATTCTGTCCTGGAATTTACACTGAAATCAATGAGAGATGGATAGAAACAGAGATTGGGCCTAGCCTAGAGACTAGTGCTCTGTAGAGCAGCATGAGCACCTCCCTCTTTCTACTGGTAATGCCTCTCCCTATACACCCAAGCATTCTGCTAGCATTTCCTGCTGCTCTATGACATTGTCTGCCTACCTTTAAGGCAGAGTTCACACAAGAGTGTCCGGAATGCGTTGCGGCAAACCCACGCGAGTAGGTACCCAATTGCAGTCAGTTTTGACTGTGATTGCGTTCCATTGTTCAGTTTTTATTGCGCGGGTGCAATGCGTTTTGCACGCGCGTCATAAAAAACTGACTGTGGTACCCAGACTCAAACTTCTTCACAGAAGTTCAGGTTTGGGTTCGGTGTTGTGTAGATGTTATTATTTTCCCTTATAACATGGTTATAAGGGAAAATAATAGCATTCTTTAATACAGAATGCTTAGTAGGTGGTCAATTGCCGGTCTCTTACTTCTTTAATCATGAGCTGCCGGCTAAAGGACCTGTGGTGATGTCAGATCACATGGTCCATCACCACGGTAATGGATCATGTGATTGGACCATGTGATATGACGTCACCACAGGTCCTTTAGCCGGCAGCTCATGATTAAAGAAGTAAGAAGAGACCGGCAGCTACGTGATCAAGAGGAGAAGGTGAGTTAATTATTTTTTATTTTTTAACCTTTAATTGACCACCTACTAAGCATTCTGTATTAAAGAATGCTATTATTTTCCCTTATAACCATGTTATACGGGAAAATAATACAGTGAATAGACTGTCATCTTAGCAACCATGCGTGAAAATCGCACCGCATCCGCACTTGATTGCGGATGCTTGCGATTTTCACTCAGCCCCATTCACTTCTATATTGTGCGTTTATCACGCAACGCAGGCCCCATAGAGCATGCTGCGATTTTCACGTGGCCCCATTCACTATGGGGCCTGCGTTGCGTGAAAAACGCAGAATATAGAGCTTGCTGCGATTTTCACGCAACGCATAAGTGATGCGTGAAAATCACAGCTCATGTGCACAGCCCCATAGAAATGAATGGGTCCAGATTCAGTGCGGGTGCAATGCGTTCACCTCCCGCATTGCACCTGCGTGGAAATCTCACCCGTGTGAACTCAGCCTAAGTCTTCTGAAATAATGACCCCTAAATCCCTTTCCTCAGATACTGAGGTTAGGACTGTATCACTGATTTTATATTCTGCTCTTGGGTTTTTACGCCCCAGGTGCATTATCTTGCACTTATCAACATTGAATTTTAGTTGCCAGATTTTTGACCATTCCTCTAGTTTTCCTAAATCCTTTTCCATTTGGTGTATCCCTCCAGGAACATCAACCCTGTTACAAATCTTTGTGTCATCAGCAAAAAGACACACCTTACCATCGAGACCTTCTGCAATTTTGCTGATAAAGATATTAAACAATATGGGTCCCAGAACAGATCCCTGAAGTACCCCACTGGTAACAAGACCTTGGTCTGAATATACTCCATTGACTACAACCCTCTGTTGTCTGTCCCTCAGCCACTGCCTAATCCATTCAACAATATGGGAGTCCAAGCACAAAGACTGTAATTTATTGATAAGCCTTCTATGTGGGACAGTATAAAAAGCCTTACTAAAGTCTAGATAAGTGATGTCTACTGCACCTCCGCCATCTATAATTTTAGTCACCCAATCAAAAAAAATCAATAAGATTAGTTTGACATGATCTCCCTGAAGTAAACCCATGCTGTTTTTCATCTTTTAATCCATGGGATTTTAGATGTTCCACAATCCTCTCCTTAAGTATGGTTTCCATTAATTTCCCACTATTGATGTCAGGCTTACTGGCCTGTAGTTACCTGATTCCTCTCTACTAACTTTCTTGTGAATGGGCACAACATTTGCTAATTTCCAATCTTTTGGGATGACTCCTGTTACCAGTGATTTATCATTTGAATACACGACTATTGTGGTGTAAAAAAAATATTGTGCCGTTTCTACATTGACCTCGCAACTTTCCCGAAAAGTGTTCACCGTAAGGGATAATTTACATGATATCTGTGTAGTGCGGGTCATTACAGATGCAGCGATACCAAAGAAGTGGGGGAGATTTTATTTTTGCTATTTTTTTCATTGAAAAGTGTTTTTATTGGAATTTAATAACTTTAAAACTTTTTTTTTTTAACCGCTTAATAGTCCCATAAGGGGGCTATAACAGGCCATATTTTGCTTCTAAAATACACTGCACTATTCCTTTAGTGCATTGCATTTTAGTGTCAGTGTTATGCTGACATTGACCAGCAGGCTGTGCCAGGGAGGCGCAGCCTGCTGGAGAACGCTCAAGGCAGGCTTGGGGCCTATACTAGTTCCCAGCCTGCCTATACACACACATCGGCACTCTGTGATCTCATTTCTGGGGTGCTGATGGGAGACAGGGGTAGTCCACTCCCCCTATCACTGTTTACATACGGCGGGTGCCATTGGCGGCAGCATGTAAGGGGTTAAATAGCCTGGATCAGCACTTCTGCAGGTCGGTGCTGTTAGAGCCGGAGCGCAGCTCTCGTGAGAGCTGAGCCTTAGACTGGGTTACCGCGAAAAGGCGGTGGCTAAGCCTAATGCCCCTTGTTGACTATCGTAAAAAGGGGTATGGGTGGTCACTAAGGGGTTAATCGTAATAAAAGGCCATTAATCATACTGGGGGCACTAAAGGGATCTTTAATCATTGGGGACATTAATCATACTGGCACTAATCATACTGGGGACACAAAGGGGGCCAGGGCCGGACTGGCCATAGGGCAGACCGGGCATTTGCCCGGTGGGCTGGGCCGAACACAATCAGCCGGGCCGCCGGCTGAGTTTTTTTATTTTTTTTTATTAATGTGGCAGCAGCCGGGCAGGAGTGGAGATGAGCGCTTCAATTGTGGAAGCGCTCATCTCCATATTCATCTGTATCGCCGTCCTCAGGACAGCGATACAGATGAATGGAGCAGGGGAGAGGCGTCTCCCTTGCCCATTCCTCTGATAGGCTGCAGGCACTAGGCCTGTAGCCTATCAGAGGCCGATGCAGGCGGAGCGATGACGTCATCGCGCGCGCCGCTCGAGCCGTACAGCGCGGGACACAGGCCGGAAGAGGCCTGCATCACATCGCTGACAGCAGCATGGAGGTAAGTATATGAGTTTATTGTTTTTATTATTTAATTTTATACTATACTGTGGCAAGAAGGGGGGTGGGGGCCCTATATACTGGCACAATATAGGGGGCGGGTCGGCACTATGGAGAAGAGGGGAAGCACTATGGGGCCATATTTACTGGCACAATATGGGGGGGCATTATGGGGCCCTATATACTGGCACAATATGGGGGGGACACTATGCAGAAGAGGGGAAGGAGCACTATGGGGCATCTACTGGGGGCCCTATATACTGGCACGCATTATAGGTGGGCACTATGGAGAAGTGGGGGACAAGAGCACTATGAGGGCATTATATAGGGGCATTTAATACTGGCACCCATTTTGATGCCACTATGGGGAAGGGAGGAAAGGAGCATTATGGGGGTATCTATGTGGGGCAGTCTATAGGGGAATTTTATAGTGCCACATTATGGAGGGCACTATGGAGACTGGGAAGGAGCACTATGGCGGCATCTTCCTGGGGGACTATATAGGAGTATTTTATACTGGCACAAATTATGAGGTCACTATGGGCACCTAAGCTCAACTGGTGGCACTAAGTGTTTTTTGTAGTGGCACACAGTACGGGTCATTGGAACACGAGGGCACTCTGGGGACATTGGCTCTACTGGGGGCACTAAGAGGAGGTATTTCTTTTTTTACTGCCACAAAACAGGGCATTTTTTGTACTGGTGCACATTATAAGGGGGGGGGGGTCTACTGTCACACATTATAAAGAGAATTATTACTATCGGGGCATTATGGTGGGCTTTATTACAACTGGGGGACTATGGGAGCATTATTACTTGTAGGACACAATTACTGTTGGGGGCACTGTAGGAGCACTATTACTACTAAATGCACTCCGGCAAAGAAATAATTACTATTGTTGGGACTTTGGGGGCCCCATTACTTTGGGGGCACCCTGGCACAGCATCAGCTTAGCACAGTTCTTTTTGCAGTATAGTTCTGGGCAGCACAGCTTCTCAGTATTGGGGGTGCATGATGGGATGTTAATTGGACGACGATGGAAAAGTAGGAAACTAAGATGTCTGTCAAACTCTGCAGAGACGTGAGATGGCTGAAAGTAATCACGGTGGTCTGGTCTGAATGGAGAAGATGAAGAAAGAGAACATCTACATCAGAGGAGACGTCACTGGATATAAGAGGTATGGGGCGCTGTATTAGGCTACTTTCACATCTGCGTTAGTGATCCTGGCAGGCTGTTCCAGCTGAGAATTCACTGGATCCGGCACTGCTGGATGCAGACAGATTGCCCGCCAGCCCCATTAACTATAATGGGGTACGGCAGAGATCCGGCCACAATCTGGGAAAAATGCAGAGAATCAGCGGGACATAAACCGCTGCATGCTGTGCTTTGTGTCCAGTCGATTCCTTGCATTTTCTGCCGGATTAGGTGGCCGGATCGTACTAAGACCCCTAATGTCACCTGGGGACCCCCAAAGAAGCTTGTGTGTTGGCTGAAGCCTTCCTATCTTACTGGTGGCTAGCCCTGCCTCTCAATTGTGCTTCCGGTTTTGGCTCCGCCCATAGACTGCAAGGGGGTGGGGCCTGTTGGGGTTCATGTGATTGGGCTGCTCAGTCAAAAATGCCCGGGCCTATTTTCTGTCCCAGTCCGGCCCTGAAGGCGGCCATTAATCATACTTAGGGCACTATGGGGGCCATTTGATGTCAGTGGTGCACTATGTATACTGTGAAGGCACTGCAGGGTTGGGATGTTAAAAAAAAAAAAAAAAAAACAACAATGATTAAAAAATAATCGTTGTTAAAAAAAAGATGCAAAACGGACATTAAAAACATATACAAGGCCAGAAAATAGATGCACATAAGGATGCAAAATGGCCATGAAAAACTGACAGTGTACCCATTTTGTTTTCTTTCCACTGTCAGTGAATGTACCCTGACAGAGTAAAGTCTAGTGATTGACGAACATCGGCCGGGATGATTCGCGAACGCACGTTCGCGATCCAATGTTCGCAAACTGCATGCTCGCGGCGGGCCCCATTCACTTTAATGGCAGGCGAACCTAAAAAACCTTCAGGTCATATTTGCAGCCAGCAAACACTTACTAGAAGTACACAAATAGTCCCACAACATGGATAGTAATATACCAGAGGGGGATCATTAGCAAAAATTCCTACAAAAAATATGTATTTTAATCAGGGGCCATTATTATGCATCTTAAAAGGAAACTCTCAAATGTGCCCTGCTGGAGCCTAGAAATTTTTTATTTCATATCAGTTTGATGTATACAAATGTGCAGCATCCACGTTTTTGTATCCTGCAGAGTCCATAAAAAAATGTTTTTTTACAATGGAACTGTATGGTGAACGGACACCACTGTACGGCATCAGTCTGAGGTATCTGTTTTTTTTTGCGGCAACAGGTATATCACACCCGTTGCAATTAGTTACTCCAATAGAGTTTGTCCCTCTGTATAGCTGCGGTATCGCAGCATAACCACACACAACTGCTGCACAATACAAATGCACTATAATAGAATTTCTATGTTAGAAAGTATATTATAAGTATATCACACCTATACCAGTCCTTAAAAGGACTTTTGTGGCCCTATTAGCTAGCGTTTTGTGTCCCTAACTGTCCCTGCTCCAAAATGCAACCTCTCCCTACACTGGCAAAACAAATAATGTAAAATGGCTGCCAGATTGGGTTCTGTTATAGGGTTTGGGGTGTGTCCATGTGCTTAAACGTCTCAATTGGCTGTCCTGTCCCACCTGTCCTGCCTCATATTACAGAAGTCGCCCATTAGTATTATATTTATATGCCAGTTTAGACATAATATTCTA
The DNA here is from genome assembly GCF_905171765.1 of Bufo bufo. Taxonomy (NCBI): domain Eukaryota; kingdom Metazoa; phylum Chordata; class Amphibia; order Anura; family Bufonidae; genus Bufo; species Bufo bufo. Next base: position 168,739,853 of record NC_053389.1, on the reverse strand, counting down.
CATATGACATGTATATACATGAACTGTAGGCTCTGTTCACTTCTCATTTAGCGTATAGATCTGATGTACTGCACAAAAGTACACAACTAAATACTGGAAGGTTGCAGTTTGTTTCTATAGTTGCCAAAACAGAACTAGTTAATAGCTCAGTTAATAGCTTAAAACATAACTTTTAATCATGTAGTATTAAAATTATAGACCCTTGGATAATAGTTATAATGGAATAATCAAAAACATAAGCAGCAGTAGGTAAAGACTATAGTGCACTGCGGCACCAGAATCAGTAGACACTAGAAAGAAGCAACCATAGTCCTATCGCTCTGTCGTCAGGATCCAGGAAACAGCCTCTGTCCAGATATCTAGGAGTGGGACAGTTGACTGCTTGGGGTCACCGGATCTAGTATAACCCTAATATAGCCCTGTGGTAAAGGAACAAAGCTGACCCGGTCGGGTGATAGCAGTTATAACACACCCTTGTGACCGTCTATTAGAGATGCAAGGAGGAGTAAAGGGGAGTCCTAGATACAGCTCCCTAACCTCACACTTATGGGGTGTAGTAACAGCCACAGGCTATGGATCGCACCCGCGTTGTGTTTAGCGCCAGCTTTTGAATGCTCAATAGCCCCAACACGAGGCCGTAACAGCAGTGTGTCCAGTGTCATCACTCTCTTAACAAGACTTCTGATGTCAGTCTGCGCATGCACAAGGGCCCCTGGATAGAAGACGTAGTGACGTGACTGACATATGAGGTCAGCACGTCAGTGCGCACTACACAACAGTGCGATCAACGGTTAGATAGGTCGCTGGCTAACCAGGGTGCATCCCTAGCAACCAGCACCATAATACATACAGTGTACCCTAAGAGGCATTTAAAGCATAGATATATACTCAGAAACTCGTTAAAGGGGATAGGTAGGTCAACTCATGTGTTGTATATACCTGTGAGAGATGTATCAAATCAGGTAAGTTTGAGTTCAGGAAGTGTGATCACTCGCCAAATAAAATGGGGAAAAACAAATCATAAATAATTAAAGAGACCAAATGAAAGGGTGTAAATAGGGCAACTCAACTAATAGTAAATGGAATAATAATCTACCAGGATTCATAATATGGCACACAAGAGCATTACTATTGGCAAACATTCGATGCTTGCTAGCATTGATGTGGAGGCATTGTATTCGTCAATTCCTCACGAGGCAGGCCTGAATGCAGTCCAACACTGAGTATGAGGGGTCAGCAGTACTCTGAGCATTATAAATTTGTGCTTAGGCTGCTGCAATACTTGCTCACACAATTTCTTTTTTAATGGCAAGATCTACCACCAGCTCAGGGGTACAGCGATGGGTTGCTCTTGAGCTCCATCTTATGCCAACTTACTTCTGGGCTGGTGGGAGTCCACTGTTGTCTTCAGTGAGGTTTTGTTGTCGAGTACCGGGGCCATTTTATTGTGGGCCCAGTACATCAACAACATCTTTATTATCTGGAACAGTTGTAGATCTGCCTTTTCACAGTTAGTTGAAAAACTCAGTTCCAATGCAATTGGCCTAAGCTTTACTTATGAGGTGGACGCAAATACTTTACCATTCTTGGACATCTGTATCTGTAGGGGTCAGTCGGATGAATTATGTACTACAATATACAGAAAACCTACTTCTACAAACTCAGTCCTACATTGGTCCAGTGGTCATCCTATAACTTTTAAGAAGTGTATTCCAGGCGGACAATATCTGCGTCTACGCTGGAATTGCTCTGAGGACTGAGTTTGTGAGGCAGGCCCAAAACCTTAGGGAGAGGTTTCTCTCTAGAGGTTATCCTAATAATGTATTGCGATAGGCATACCGAAAAGCGATATCAATACCTAAAAGCAATACCGAAAAGCGATATCAATACCGTACTCAAGGAATGTACTGCGGAAACATTGGTCAGTTCTTCTTATGGACCCGGACATCTATGGGGTTTTACATGACTATCCACATATTACGTTCAGAAGGGGCAAAAGTCTCAGGGATGTTTTGGTCCACAGCCACTACTCCCAAGGGCCCACTCCTGGTACTTTGTTAGATCGCAAACCACTGGGTTGTTTCAGGTGTAGTGGCTGTGTAGCTTGTGGTACGATGAAGACTTCCAAAGCATTCTCCAGTACTAATTTACAACGTTCGTTTTAAATACGCGACGTCATAACCTGCCGTAGTCGTGGCGTAATGTAAAAGATTACCTGTGACTGTAAAATCGAGTACATAGGCAAAACGAAATGAGAACTGCGAAGACGTGTAGGGGAACATCTCTGTGATATTGCCAATAACAGAGACAGCAGTGTCGAGACATGTACACGAACATCATCAGGGAGATCCGCGGTGCATCAGTGTAGTGGGTATAGAACTGGTCAAACCACCTATTGAGGGGGGGACGGGACTGGGATCCTATCCTACTGCAGCGTGAGGCTCGATGGATCTTCCTATTGCGCACTTTCACCAACTGGCTTAAACGAGCAGCTAAACTTTAGCTGCTTTATCTGATAATCCCCTTTCCTAATATACCTCTCTAATCCCCCCCCCCCCCCCCCCCAAAAAAAACACATCTTCAGTTAGGAGTTAAGAATACTGGTCTCTTTAATTAATATTTGGAGAGTGATCACACTTCCTGAACTCAGACTTACCTGATTTGATACATCTCTCACAGGTATATACAACACGAGTTGATTTACCTATCCCCTTTAACAAGTTTGAGTATATATCTACGATTTAAATTCCTTTTAGGGTACACGGTCTGTATTAAAGACTGTGCCGGTTGCTGGGGAGGCACCTATCTTACTGTTGATCACACTGTTGTGTAGTGCGCTCTGACATCATCATATATGTCAGTCAAGTCACTACGTCTTCTATCCAGGCGCTCTCGTGCATGCGCGGACTGACATCAGAAGTCTTGCGTGAGAGAGTGATGACGTGGGACACGCTGCGGTTACGGCCTGGTTTTGGGGCTATTGAGCATTTAAAAGCTGGCGCTAAACACAGTGCGGGTGCGATCCATTGCCCACGGCTGTTACTACGCCCCCGTAAGCGTGAGGTTAGGGAGCTGTATCTAGGACTCCCCTTCCCTCCTCCTTGCATCTCTAATAGATGGTCACAAGGGAGTGTTATAACTGCTATCACCCGACCGCCCATATAGGGAATGGCAATCCTTATCAGGGACTTATCAGTTCCCTGAGTTTTGTTCTTCTGTAAAAAGAAATCCTGATTTCCCCTGATGATTGTTTTTGTATCCGAACATGAAACGTGCATGTAGGGATTGGGATTAGGATAGGGCTATACCAAAGCCAGTATACAGGGAAAGGTTCCGGACGGGGTCGCCCTTCTAAGGACGAGTGCCCTGTGGTGAGGTTGCTCCGATTTCGAGAATTTAGGGTCAGCTTTGTTCCTTTACCACAGGGCTTTATTAGGGTTATACTAGATCCTGTGACCCCAAGCAGTCAACTGTCCCACTGAAGAGAAGCTAGATATCTGGACACGGGCCATTTCCTGGATCCTGACGACAGAGCGATAGGACTATGGTTGCTTCTTTCTAGTGCCGCCGTGCACTTTTATTTTTATCTACTGATTCTGGTGCCGCCGTGCACTATAGTCTTTACCTACTGCTGCTTATGTTTTTGATTATTCCATTATAACTATTATCCAAGGGTCTATAATTTTAATACTACATGATTAAAAGTTATGTTTTAAGCTATTAACTGATCACTGTTTTGGTTTCCTGATTTTGCAGTGATCTATATAATTGACATCACGTCATTCCCTTCTTCTCCTTCCTTAGTCATAAATTTGTTTCTATAGTTGGCCATACACATTAGATGCATATCGGGCAAACCCGCCATTTTGGCGGATTTGGACAACTAAAGTTTATAGTGTCCTCCCGATTCTTCCTCAATGGCCAGTGTAAGGGGAGATAAGGATTGGGCATACTGGATTCAACTGCCTGATTCTTTTGTTCACGGGAAGATCAGCTGCTGCCAGACAAGTCTGGCAGTGACTTTCTGCTCTCCTCCGATTCACTACATAACAATGCTCGGTCGAGCCAAGCATGCAGATGCACGGGACGGGAGGATCAATATATATAAGCTCTCATTGTCCTATTATTTAGTGCAATCCACAAAGACTATTAGCTTAATAGTGGACTGAGGGTCAGAGACTGAACCCCCCCTTACAACTTAAAGCATATGTCTATGGGGGAAATGCAGTAATTTAAGGGGGTCTCATTCTCTGCCTCTCATTGTCCTATTACTAATAGCTTTTGTGGCTTGTACTAACAGTACTAGGCCTATGAAAGGTACTATAGATATATATACCACCTAGAGTCCACAGTGTATAGCTCCCTACACATTGCAGCACAGTGTGTGACTGACTATTACACTAGTACAGTCACACACAAAGTGATTAAGATTGCTGCACCAGGCCTGCAGCCTCCTACTTACTGAGGTCGACGATGTGCCAGTCACTGAGGCAGTTACTGGACATGGCTGTGGTTGTCATACTGGAGGGCGATTTCAAAAAACTTTTATCCTCAAGAACTACGGGTCTCTTGTCCCCTCACTGCAATGGCGCCGGCAGTGGGAGACACGCCTCTGCAGCGCCAGAGTCTAGATGTGGTGATGCTGAAATACAGCTGGCCAATAAGCAGAGACAGCATCAGGGCATATCACTGCTTATTGGCCAGCCGTATCTGGCTTACAGGCAGGGAAGCAGTACGAGCGGTGGGTATTAGCATACAAAACCTCCTTCCTGCTGCTGTGTAGACAGGCTTGCAAGATGAGAAAGTGAGGGGGCGGAGACATTCAGCCTGGCCGGGCCCCCAACCTCACAGGCCCCATTGCAATTGCGTGGTCTGCTGCCATTGGCGGTATGCCACTGATGGGGAGGAGTGATCTGTAGTGGGAAACTATGATCTTCGTGCTGCACAAAAGATACAATTACCCGATGAAGAAGCGTTTTGCATTTACACCACCAGATTATCGTTAACGGCTGTTACTAATAACTCTGGTTAACGATGATCTGTTCAATTGTCGGTCCCTGTAAAGGGCCCTTAAGCAACATTCTTATCAGTAAGATAAGAACAGAGCCATAATGAGTGTTTATAAGGTCAAAGAGCAGAGATGAGGAATCTGTCAGATTCGCTGGCTGAGGGAGCAGAGAGAAAATTCAGATTCTATCTAATTCTATCTCCTGTACAGAAAAAAACGCAATTAGACTTACCGGTAATTTTGTTTCCTTGAATCCACCATGACGGGCTACCATAGAGAGATGACCTTTGTCCTCTATAAGGGCAGGAACACAGTTTAAAAGGCCACCACCCACTCTCACCCTCAGTGTTTTACAAAATTGCCAAAGTGGGTGCAGCCTAAGTGTCTATAAAATAAAGCTTATCTAAATAGGTATAGACCAAGTGATAAATATATATCCACCCAAAAATAAAATATATTATATATATATATATATATATATATATATATATATATATATATATATATATATATATATATATATATATATATATATATATATATATAAAAAATAATTTCGAGCAAAGAACCTGAGTATTACGTCATACACAGATCTTAAATATGTACAGGGTGGGAATAACCGAGCCATCATGGTGGATTCAAGGAAACAAAATTACCGGTAAGTCTAATTACGGTTTTCCTTATCATCCACCATGACCGCTACCATAAAGAACTACCACATTATTTGGTAGGGGGGCTAATAGCAGCTTGCAGAATTTTTTGACCAAAGGACAAATCTGCCCCAGCTGAAACATTAACACAATAGTGTTTTATGAACGTGTTTATTCTTGACCAGGTAGCCGCTTTGCAGAAGGTATCTAGTGAAACGCCAGCCTTCTCTGCCCAAGAGGATGCCATTGCCCCGGTTGAATGGGCTCTAATGTTGGTCGGGCTAGACAGACCTACCATGGAGTAACAGCATGAGATGGTAGATTTAATCCAGTGCCCGATAGAGGCCTTGGAAACTTTTTTCCCCTTGTTCTGCCCTGCAAACTGAACTAGGAGATTATCTTTCCTAAAATCTTTGGTGACTGTCAGATACAGGATAATGGCCTCTCTTACGTCCAGGAGATGGAATTGTGTCTCATCTGGGCTAATAATGTCTGTAGGGAAGGATGGCAGAATGATTTCCTCGTCCTTGTGGAAGTTTGATACCACCTTGGGAAGGAAACCCGGATCTAATTTAAGTACAATTCTGTCTGGAAATACCGAAAGGTAGGGTTCTCGGCAGGATAGGGCCTGGATTTCCCCTAAGCGTCTGGCCGATGTAATGGCGATTAGAAATGCCGTCTTGTACGACAGATGTTTGATAGAGATGTCTGACAAAGGTGTGAATGGGGGCTTCGTCAGACCTCTCAATACTATGTTTAAGTCCCATTGTGGTACCCTCGGGGTAAGGGATGGTCTTATTCTGGACGCTGCCCGTATGAACCTCCTAATCCACCTGTGGCTGGATAGGTCAGAGTCATAGAAAGCTCCCAATGCGGAAATTTGAACTTTTAACGTACTTGGTTTACGTCCCATGTCCAGGCCCCTTTGGAGAAAATCTAAAATTTTCTGAATGCAAGGGGGAGATTTATTGGGAGAGGCATCCCCTAGCCAGGAGCAGTATTTCTTCCATATTTTAAGATAAATAGCCATGGTGACTTTCTTACGGCTGGATTTCAGAGTATTAATAACCTTTCCTGAAAGGACCTTGCTTTTCAACATTTCGCCCTCAGGATCCATGCCGATAATCTGAATAGGCTGGGGTTCTGATGTATGATTGGACCTTGAAATAAAAGGTTCACTTGGTATGGAATTTCCCATGGCTAGCTCCTTTAGGATGGAGAACCAGCTTCTCTTGGGCCAATATGGGACAACCAGTATTACTGATACGGGATCCCTCGATATTTTTTGCAAGACTCTGGGAATTAGAGCCCAGGGAGGAAAGGCGTACGCTAGATCCCACGTCCACTTGACGGAGAAAGCGTCTATTGCCCAAGGATGGTCTCTGGGATTTAGGGAGCAGAATCTATCAACTTTTGCGTTTTGTTTTGACGCGAAGAGGTCTACTTGGGGTGTTCCCCATTTTTTGCAGATCTTCAGAAAAATTTCCTGGCACAGAGACCACTCCCCAGGGTCTAGAGTCTTCCTGCTTAGGTAGTCGGCTTCTATTTTCTCAGAGCCTTTAAAATGGACAGCTGTAACGGAAAGAACATTTACTTCTGCCCACCGGAAGATTTGTTCTGCAAGCTTCTTTAGATCTGGAGATTTTGTGCCCCCCTGGTGTTTTAGATAGGCTACCATTGTTGTAGTGTCTGAAAATACTTTTAGGTGTTTTTTGAGTAATAAGTTGTGAGATACTTTTATGGTTTCCCACACGGCTCTCAATTCCTTGTAATTTGACGATCTGGTTTTTACTTCGTCTGACCATTTGCCTTGCCAGTTTGAGTCATCCACTTTCGCACCCCATCCCTGGCCGCTTGCGTCCGTTATGATTTGGATCTCTGGGACTGTCTCCCAGGTTACGCAATTTAATAGGTTCTTTCTTTCCTTCCACCAATTTAGATCTAGTTTTACATGGTGAGGAATTGAAAGTTTTCCGTCTAAGGAGGATTGCTCTCCGTCCCAATTCCGCTGTACCCAGGTTTGTGTTGTTCTGGAGTGTGCTTGGGCCCAAGCTACGGTCGTAATGCATGATGTCATCGACCCCAGTATGCTCATTGCTCCTCTTATCGAGCAATTTTTCTGAGCCTGGAATTTTTGTATCCTTACCCTGAAAGCCTCTAGCTTTTCTAGTGGGAGGGATGACGACTGGGAAACTGAGTCTAGTAATACCCTCAGAATTTTTTTTTTCGTGTCTGGTATTAAACAAGATTTTTTCGTGTTTATTAGCCAGCCCAGTTTTGACATCTCTTGTATGACATAGTCGATCAGTCTGGATGTTATCAACTCTCCTACAACGAGGAAGTCGTCTAAATAAGGAAACATTTTTAGACAGTTTAGTCTGAAGTATGCTATCATTTCTATTATAATTTTCGTAAAAACCCTTGGGGCAGAAGGGCAACGCTGTGAATTGAAAATGATTTATTATGCCTTTCTGGTCTTTTTGCGCAAACCTGAGGTAGGATTGCGATTTTTGATGTATAGGGAGGTGATAGTATGCGTCCTTGAGGTCGATGGAAGTCTTTTAAGCCCCTTTTTTGATTAGGGGAATTATGGACACGATCGACTCCATCTTGAGGTTTTGTGCTTGTTTAATTCTTTGAGATTTATGATGGTACGAGAGGATCAGTCGGGTTTTTGGACCAGGAATAGTCTCGAGTAAAACCCCCTCCCCCTTTCTGGCTTTGGGACCTCTGTTATGACGCCTGAAATTTTTAAGTCTAAGACTCCCTGCCAGATCTTTTTTAACACGCTTGGGCTGTGGGATGTCACCTGAAATCTTTTTGGGGGTTTTGAGGAAAATTCTATGCCGTATCCGCTTTGGATTATATTTAGGGCCCAAGGATTTTGGGTCACCTTCTGCCATGGCGATAGAAAATTCCTCAATCTTCCCCCGATGCTGGCGTCATTGCTTATCGGACTGTTTATTCTGGGGATTAAGGAGGAAACCCCTGCCTTTGCCTCCTTTTGGATAACTCCATCATCCCGTCTTCCTTTTACCTCTATAGGATTTTGACTGGGAAGAGTAGGGACGAAAAGGTTTTTTCTTTTTCTCTTCTGGGAATCCTTTTCTTGTATCCGCTGCCTTTTCGAAGATTGTGTCGAGAACAGGCCCGAACACATACTCTCCAGAGAAGGCAATGGAGCACAGTTTGGCTTTCGACGCTCTGTCTCCCCCCCAGGACTTAACCCATAATGCCCTTCTTGCAGCGTTTGAAAGAGCTGCGTCCTTCGCCGCGAATCTGACAGATTCCGCAGAGGCGTCAGCTAAAAAGGCCGTGGCGGACCTAAGAAGGGGGATGGAACCTAGGATTTCTTCCCTGGGAGTCTTGTTTTTTAAATGATTCTCAAGCTCATTAAGCCAGATATACATAGTTCTGGCAACTGATGTCGCTGCTATGTTGGTCTTAATACCCAACATGGAGGCCTCCCAGCATTTACGTAGCAGAGAATCGGCTTTCCTCTCCATTGGGTCAGATAATTGTGAAGAGTCCTCAAATGGGAGGGAAGTCTTTTTTACCACCTTTGCGACCTAAACGTTGATTTTTTGTGTCTCATTAAAGATTTTTGTTTCGGCTGGGTCAAACAACAATCTTTGTCTAAATTCTCTAGAGACCCCCAGTCTCTTTTCAGGATCACTCCATTCGTCTACGATCATGTCCCTTCTATTTTCATTTACGGGAAAGACTTAAAATTTTCTTGTTCTAAGTCCCCCAAACATTTCATCTTGAACCGATTTGGGCTTTTGGACATCCTCGATGCCCATAGTAGACCGTACGGCTCCCAAAAGGTCATCAATGTGTTCAGAAGAAAAATAAAATTTTCTTGCGTCCTCCACAATTTCGCCCTCAGACAAGTTTTCGTCTTGATCAAACTGTCTGGAGTCGGAGGCACCCAAGTCCATGTCCTCATCATCAGAGGAGGATGGAATAGATATTCTGGGGTTTTTGGGCGGAGGTAAGGAAACAGACTTAAGCGAGGCCAAGGAGGACTTAATTTTGCTCTGTATCATGGACTTAACCTCCATGAGGATAGACGGCTGTTCCTCTTTTACCAGATTATTAATACAAGACAGAGAATTTTTTTGTATAGCCTTCCTGTAGCCTTTTAGCACAAGTAGCACATCTTGCGTTTCTGGCCTTGATCTTAGCTTTTGCCCCCTATAAGAGAGGAGCAACTATGCATTAGGCAAGTATAAGGCACATAGAAAGAAACAATTTGTTTCTTATCCCCCACAGGGTAACTCACTGTTGGAGTGGCCGAGGGGGGGGGGTCTGCCGATTCCATGAGGCTTTCCGGGGTATCTGGAGCAGACATCTCCTGGAGCTGACAGGACTTCACAGTGGAGGCAAGGATTATTCGAATGTGCTGCTCTTTACATGCCGAGCGGTGTCTGACGTCATTGGTATGCGTGCGCACGTGCTCTCCACTGTAGCCTAGCTCCACCCCCACCCGGAAATGCCATAGCGTCGGACCTGCGGCAGGTAGGGATGCCGGCGTGCCGTGCTCACGGTGGTCTGCTTCCGCACTGGAGAGAAGGGAGACCCCGGGATATGGAGGGAAAACAGGCCCCCGATAACAGGGACGAGTTCCCTCAAGTGCTACACCTCTGCCCAGCATTGGAATATACCGCAGGAGGGCAGAGGGAGATAGGAAACGATACCGCACAATACAGGTACCTAACAATTGTTTTCTTAAAACGATACTTCCCACCGGAGGTGCTCTATGTAGGTGCTCCATAGGGACAGGAAAACACTGATGGTGAGAGTGGGTGGTGGCCTTTTAAACTCTGTGTTCCTGCCCCTATAGAGGACAAAGTTCATCTCTCTATGGTAGCCGTCATGGTGGATGATAAGGAAAAAAAGCTTTCCATATCTGTAATGAAGACCAATTTTAAAACAGACAGTGGATACCCCCTCTATATACAGCCAGGATACTCCCTATATACAGTGCACCCCCACAACAGAAAAATAAAAAAGTTATAGCCAGAAAAAAAATGATCAAGATTATAATCATCCATAAAGTTGTATTAATCAAGTTGTTTTTTTTTGTTTTGTAAGTACTGCTTACCTGTAGCTTCCACCATGCCTTCTAAAATTACAATTACTTCTAAGACTTCAGTGTCCAGCTGGGAGCGAGACATTTCCCAAAATGGGCTCTTCTCATTGATTTCATGTGAAATGATCAGAGGAGAGACAAGGAAGAGACGGTCATCTCCAGTGTCAAAACCAACATTGATGTCCGTTTGATCGAGAGGGATGAATTCTCCTTCCTTTGTCTGTTTGGATTTGATGAGTTTGGCTCTGATTGAGGCTTCCACAATATGGGAACTTCGCAGATCTCCAACTCTGAACATAAGACACAGTTTCCCATCCCTGAGGGAAATGACTGCGTTATTTGAAAACATGAGGGTCTCAGCTCGTTTCTTAGGTTGGCTTATTTTTACAAACATGCAACCAACCATCAAGGCATTCACAATGGAGCCTAGAATGGCTTGAATTAACAGTAGGACAATTCCTTCAGGACACTTCTCAGTTATCACCCGGTATCCATAGCCAATGGTGGTTTCAGTTTCAATTGAAAAAAGAAATGCAGACACAAAACCATTAAGATTTTCCACACAAGGGACCCAACTTTTGTCATCTACGTGTTCAAGATCTCCCCTGACGTAAGCAATAAACCACCAAAGAAGCCCAAAAAACAGCCACGTGACGGTGTATGCAAGGGTAAAGATGAATAGGCTAAAATGCCACTTGAGGTCTACTAATGTGGTGAAGAGGTCACTGAAGTATCGGTAGGTCTCTTTGACATTGCCATGATGAACATTGCATTTGCCATCTTTCTCCATGTACCTCTGCCGTGGTTTTTTGTGCTCATAAGGCAGATAGGACCAGTCCTCATTCATTGCTGGGTCTTCTCGAGCCTGTTTAGGTAACTTTTTAGGCTCCCTGGGAATTATGTCAACTGCTAGGTCCTGGTCCATGGAAACTCTTAAGTCTCTTGCCATGATGGGTGTGTAACTGCTGTAAGAGAAAAGGAAAACTCATTAAAAAAATCTTGTGACACACATTACACACACAAAAATCTCTTTACTCATGGTGTCAGAGTCAATAGTAGATGATGACTATATCAGAGAGATTCTGAGCAGTTTGTAATGTATTCTCAAACATAATCACTCCTGAGATGTCAGGAGGTAACTACATTTCTCCATTACAAGAAAAGTCCAGATCCAAATCAGAGGTGGAGCAAAAAATTCATTTTATCAAACATGAAATAACCCCACACCAACTGTATTGTAGAGGAGGCGATCATTAAATTGATATGATGCGCAGAACATATAGATTTATGGATGTTTCCATGCTTTACATGTAGTGAGGCCTCCTAATATACACCTAGGACAACCTTTTTTATTTGTACAGAAGACTAGATGAATAAAAAGGCAATTTGTGAAATGTTCTACGATTATATAATATAGTATTCTTTCAATATCTTCTAAATATTGGCTGGTTGTCTTTAAATGAAGATGCTGTTTACAGCAAGAGACTGCATGGCTTGACCATGTCCAACTGATGAAGACACAAGACGCCTTCATTCACAGACCGCAAACTGTTCTTGAAAATGGTAAATGCACAGTCAATAAAAAGTTGTAGATCTGTTCATCATAGAATAACTAAGATATAGTGTCATACCACAGAAAATCCCATTTGGAACTACTGAAAGCTTAACATTACAATATACGGACTTTCTCTCTTACAAGACAACCAGTTACAGTCACATATAGTGCCCCGAAAAAGTATTCATACTCCTTGAACTTTTCCACATTTTTTTCACGTTACACCCACAAACTTCAATGTATTTTATTGGGATTTTAAGTTATAGACTGGCAGAGAAATACCCCTAAAATATTTTCAGCTGTAATTGCAGCAAAATGTGGTCCTACAAAGTATTGACTCAGAGGGGCTGAATACAAATGCATGCCACACACTCTGTATTTTTATTTATTAAAAATTTTAAAATTTTCTTTTCATTTCCCAGATACTTGCTACTTTGTGTTGGTCTATCACATTAAATCCCAATAAAATACATTTAAGTTTGTAAGTGTAGCGTGAAAAAAAATGTGGAAAAGTTCAAGGGGTATGAATACTTTTTTAAAGGCCCTGTACCCAAACTATGGGATTAATAAACCAGATACAAAATATATTGTCAGACACATAAAAAAGCCCATAGAGATCACTTGCACATGCATAGTCCTCATAATTCTTCCGTAACGCAATTGCTCAATATTCTTGATGTGATGACAGAGCAATGAACGCCAAGTGAAGCAGAAATGACAAGAGCTCCTTCTGTCCTATTAAGTAATTAAGTGGATACCAACATCATACGGGTGGCACACACAGGCATTTCATATTAGGATCTCTTTCAGGAATGCTGGTCAGTGGGAACATTCAGGGGTACGGATGAAAAATGAGAATATTCACAATAGACGGCAGGACGGCAGAGAGCAGCCTCTCAATCACTGAGCAATGGATTGATCTCAGGGATTAGTTTTTAACCTCCACATTCCATTTATATTCTGGATAAACATAAAAAACTGGCAGATGATGCTGGAAATTGAAAAAATTTCATCCTGCACACAAAATATTAAGAAATAAGTCATGCTTGGTTTATGTGCCAAAACATTGCAGTCAGAGGTTTACCACTTTACAAATGTATCCCACAAACTTGTCAGTCATGGTGTTCAGGGGCGTTAACACGGACCTATGGGGCCCCACACCACCATTTCATTGATGATGGAAAGCCGTAAGGCGATAAATGATGGCGCTGTACAATCTACAAAAAGATCTTACATTAAGAATAAGGACCCATTCTGTATTTTTCTTTCCGCATCAGTTTTTTTTGTATTTTTGCGAAACAGATGCAGACCCATTCAATTCTACTGGACCGCAAAATCTACAGATAGCACATCGTATGCCAGCATCAAAGAGAGAGCATCTCCTATACTTGTCCGCCCACACTGTGGCCCCATTTAAGTCTATGGTTCTTCTGTTTTTTAGCGGATCTGCAAGATACGGAAACACACATTCCAATATTTTTTTTTTGCGGTAACAGATATTAGCAGACCGCAAATTACATATGGCCGTCTGAATGAGCACTAAGACTTTCAATTTTGACCCCTGACTATCCCATAAACATGCTCGGATCAGCCAGGTCTGCATATTTACTACAGAGAGAAAAGCCCCTCTGGTAGCTCTTCTTTCTCTAGGAAACCAAGCATTGAACAGGTTGAAATCAGGAACAGGTCTGATCGATGCACCCATAACTACATCATCAGATCATTCCAATATATTATTTTAAGAACTTTTTGGTTTGCAACACATACTATAACTCAGATATGTCTTAGGAAATGGTCATAATGAGGAGGATCAGTATTGGTATCTGATAAGGGAGCTGGGACCACAAATACATCAGTGTGAGGCTTTCTGTATATTACAGATGTTCCCAGCATTATTCTCCTGGAGATCAGCTCTGATCTAGGCACACCATGAAGGGCACCTCCCCTCACCAGGCTTCTTTACTGGTTCAGATTTGCAGAATGCTAAACGAGAAGATGCATTTCACAAACCCATCCGATATTAAGACACCAGTAACAGCTTGCTCAGTGGTACATGGGGCAAGTTCAAACCGTTTTTTGGGGGAGGTTTTGAGGCAGATTTTCATGCAGGTTTTTCAGCCGAAGCCAGAAGTGGATCCAGGAGTAAGGAAAAGTAGATGTTCCTCCTTTATAATTTTGATTCCTTTTAGCATTGGGTGAAAAAAACTGCAGAAATATCTTCCTCAAATCCTCCTCCAAAAACCTCCATGTGTAAATACAAACCATATTTACCTGAAATTAATCAGGTCCCTATTATTTGGCACCACACATCACATTTTCCTCTTCAGAAACCTTCATTGTGGTATCCTGAAGGAACACACATCCACCACTCACATCATAGCAGCAGATCATCACTAAAGAGGATGATGCCAGACACCCCATTCACACATCTACGGAATACAAAGTTTTACCTTGATCTGATGGAAGTCAACCACAAGTATATGACAAAGTAATTTACACTAGTCAGCTACACTGATGTCAAGCATGGCATAACTCAGATCAGGAGAATTTTATCAGTTCAATGTTTCAGGAAGTAAACTTTCTATATAAACCAGAGGGAGGAATTACACAAATCTACACAAAAGAAAAACAAAAAACCTGGTAGCATATATAGTATTAAGACTACATGATCTATTATACACAGAAATCTACCCAACAATATCACACCATGAATAAGGCTCAGCGATGTCCAACATGGTCACATTTCCCAACTACATCACACAATGGGGCAAAGCTTTAGATATAGCATTTAAAGAATCCATAAAATCAGTGCTCACCCAGCACTAGGTTTGTGGTGCCCTCACATCACCAGCCTACAAGCAGGATGCAGATGTGTCACAGTTGTAAGTGTGACAGGGAGTCTCTTCCTCTCTGTGATTCCAGTCTCTACAGCTCTGACATTGTATGTCCATCCTCTGCCTCTGGCAGTCTGATTAACCCCTTCAGTCACTAACCCCCCCACAGGCTTCATAGAGAGCAGGGAGTCTGAATGTGGACTATAGAAGCAATGATGAAGGAGTCCAATAAAATTAAGAGAAATAACTGCCCCCAGAGCTGAAGGAACTGTTTATCCCTCTACAGACTTCACAGTGTACTGCTTTAGTGCACAGCTTCATGTTACATTCATGTTTTATGGGTTATAAAAGCAGGATGAGTTTTTAGGAAGAACAACAAATGTTGCATCTTTCCGTGTCCGTTTTTTTTTTTTTTTGCGGATTGTATGCGGAACCATTCACTTCAATGGGTCCACAAAAAAAAATGAAGTTACTCAGTGTGCATTCCGAATGTCCGTATTTTTGTTCAGCAAAAAAATAGAACGTGTCCTATTATTGTCCACATTATGGACAAGGATAGTACTGTTCTATGAAGGGACAGCTGTTCCTTTCCGCAAAATACGGAATGCACACAGATGTCAGCCGTACTTTTTGCGGACAGCAAAATACATACGGTCGCGTGAAAGAGGCCTAACTCTGATACAATGTGCCCATTTTAGACCATACCCTTGTGTATATATTTCCCACAAACTATATAAAAACGGTGAAATCTCTATTTATTTTTCTTTTACATTAACTGATGAAAAACAGTTAATCAATTAAATAAAAGGACAACCTGCCACGAGCAAAGCTGACCAAGTAATCATACTCACCAAGTGAAAGAAAAATCAGAAGATGGGTCAAATCCCTGAGGAGAAAGGGTTACCCGAGGCGGGCCCTCGCCGATGCCAGGACAGTGTCACACACTGCAGAACATTCCTGACCACGCTCCATAGATAAACGCCAACCTGATAGTATGAACATGAGGATAATGCACGTCTGGTCACCCATTTCCTGAGATCCTGACCCATCGCTACTCAACAAAATAGAAACCACCAAATTCCTTCAGTAAAGAGTCATAGACAATTACTTTTTTTGCTAATCAGTAAAATAAAATACTAGATGTTTTTTCATCCGGCAGTGATCTACAGTCATGAGAAAAAGTACACAATCTTCGAATTCTTTGGTTTTAAGTATCAGGAGATGATAATAAATAAAATAAAAACTGTTTATTGGAAGGTCTTAACCCCTTGATGACATTTGGAGCAGAGCGAGATCCATGGCTGCCGTGTGCCACCTGGACATAGGAACATATTGAATTTCTCATAGACTTCAATTTTAAAAAGTGTTTTTAAAAATATTAAAAATGTATATCATCCCTATTTCCGCAGAATTAAAATAAACAATAAAAAACAAACATCACTGCATCTCAAAACACTTGTACTATTAAAGTATAAAAACATGTTTCCCATACGGCGGATGGTGTATCAAAATGGCAGATTCACGATCAGGCTCCATTCACACGTCCACAACGTGTTTTGCGGATCCACGGAGCCGCAAAACACGGAAAGCGGCAATGTGCGTTCCGCATTTTGCGGACCGCACATTGCCGGCACTAATAGAATATGCCTGTTCTTGTCCGCAATTGCGGACAAGAATAGGATATGTTCTATTTTTTTGCGGAACGGAAGTGCGGACCTGGAAGTGCGGATCTGCAATTCCGTGTCCGGGCAGCACATCGTGCTGCCCCATAGGAGTGAATGGGTCCGCAATTCCGTTCCTCAAAATGCGGAACGAAATTGCGGACGTGTGAATGGAGCCTAAAAAAGATCGCCCTGCAAAAAATGAGCCCTCACGCAGCTCTGTAAATAAAAAAGGTTATGGGGGTCAGAATATGTAAAAAATATTTTTTTTCTACAGTTTGTTTATTTCTTTATTTTAAAGAGGACCTTTTACTTGTAAAAACTATGTGAACTAAGTATGCTGCCATGTAGAGCGGCGCCCGGGGATCTCACTGCACTTACTATTACCCCCGGGCGCTGCTCCGTTCTCCCGTTATGCCCTCCGGTACCTTTGCTCCTCAAGTTATAGTAGGCGGGTCTTCCCTTGTCCTGTGGGCGTCTCCTTCTCCTAGGCTGCAGCGCTGGCCAATCGCAGCGCACAGCTGACAGCCTGGGAGGTTTTTTGATCCCCGGGCGCCGCTCTACATGGCAGCATACTTAGTTCACATAGTTTTTACAAGTGAAAGGTCCTCTTTAAATACTAAAACACAAAAAATTACTGTATATAACTTGCCCCGTCAAAAAAGATTAAAAATAACCCTCATATGGCTATGTGAATGGAAAAATAAAAAAAGTTATGACTTCGGAAAGGCTGGGAGTAAAAAAAAAAAAAAAAACACTCAAAAATGTAAAAAAACACCATGTATTCAAAGGGTTAATACAGTCTTGATCAAAAGTTTAAGACCACTTGAAAAATGGCAAAAAAATCATATTTAGAGCTCTTTCACACTTGCGTTGTTCTGTTGCGGCATAGAGTTCCGTCGTCGGGGCTCTATGCCGGAAGAATCCTGATCAGGATTATCCTCATGCATTCTGAATGGAGATAAATCCGTTCAGGATGCATCAGGATGTCTTCAGTTCCGGAACGGAACGTTTTTTGGCCGTAGAAAATACCGCAGCATGCTGCGCTTTTTGCTCCGGTCACAAATCCTAAACACTTGCCGCAAGGCCGGATCCGGAATTAATGCCCATTGAAAGGCATTAATCCGGATCCGGCCTTAAGCTAAACGTCGTTTCGGCGCATTACCGGATCCGACTTTAATAGCGTCCTGGGTGCCATAGTAACACTGAACGCATTTTGAAGACGGATCAGTCTTCAAATGCTTTCAGTTCACTTGCGGTGTTACGGACCCCCCCAAAACAGAAATCCAACTTCCAAACATGAACTCAGTAAGGAGTAGCTCTGCCGTTTCCATGAGTTGAGTGGGAACATTTCTCCAAGTGGTGAAGACGGCCGCACGAAGGCCATCTACTGTCTGGAACTGTTGTCCATTTTTGTAAACTTCCATTGCCATCCATCCCCAAAGGTTCTCAATTGGATTTAGATCAGGGGAACACACAGGATGGGCCAAAAGAGTGATGTTATTCCCCTGGAAGAAGTCCCTTGTCCTGCGGGCATTGTGTACTGTAGCGTTGTCCTGTTGAAAAACAGTCGTTACCACACAGACGAGGGCCCTCAGTCAGGAGGAATGCTCTCTGCAACATCTGGACATAGCCAGCGGCCGTTTGACGCCCCTGCACTTCCTGAAGCTCCATTGTTCCACTGAAGAAAAAAGCACCCCCAGACCATTATGGCGCCCCCTCCACTGTGGCGCGTAGAAAACATCTCAGGTGGGATCTGCTTGTCATGCCAGTAACGTTGAAAACCATCAAGGTTACATTTTTTCTCATCAGAGAATAAAACTTTCTTCCACCTTTGAATGTCCCATGTTTGGTGCTCTCTTGAAAAGTCAAAAAGAGCAGTTCTGTGGCGTTCAAGGAGACGAGGTCTTTGAAGATGTTTTTATTTTTGAAGCCCTTCAGTCTCAGATGCCATCTGATGGTTATGGGGCTGCAGTCAGCACCAGTAAGGGCCTTAATTTGGGTCGAGGATCGTCTAGTGTCTTGACGGACAGCCAATTGGATCCTCCGGCTCAGTGCTGATGACATTTTTTTGGGTCTTCCACTTGACTTTTTTGTTCCATAACCCTCAGGATCATTTAAGAATTTAAGAAATTCCAAATGACTGTCTTACTGCGTCCCACCTCAGCAGCGATGGCGCGCTGTGAGACCCTGCTTATGCAGTTCAACAACCCGACCACGTTCAAAAAGGGAGAGTTTTTTTGCCTTTGCAATCACAACGTGTGACTACCTGACAGAAAATGACAATGAATCCACATCTTTGCACAGATACTTATACTGTAGAGTGAAATGTATGGCCATCCATCCAACAGCTAAGCTTGGCTGAAACTGGGTCATGCAACAGGACAAGGATCCCAAGCAAACCAGCAAATATGTAACAGAATGGCTGAAAAGGAAAAGAATCAAGTTGTTGCAATCGGCCAAAGTCCAGACCTCAACCCAAATTAAATTAAAGGGAATCTGTCACCATGAAAATGTGAAATAATCTGCACCACGTTATAGAGCAGGAGGAGCTGAGCAGATTGATGTATAGTTTTGTGTGAAAAGATTCAGTACAACTTGTATTTTATTCATATAAACTCCTGCTCCTTCTGGGCTTTGTAGTCCAGGAGGCGGTCCTATCAGTGATTGACAGCCTCCCCTCTATGACTGTGTATACAGAGAGAGCTGTCAGTCACTGATGGGATCGTTTCATTGACTTCAAAGCCCAGTAGGAGCCGGAATTTAAGTGAATAAAATACAAGTTATACTGAATATTTTCCAGTAAAACTATGTGACAATCTGCTCAGGTCCTCCTGCTCTATTACAGGCTGCCTTCAGCTCAGACACCATGTTCAATGTGACAGGTTCCCTTTAAGAGATCTATGTATAAATTAATGTCCACAAACCTCTGAACTGAAGCATCATTGTTGTGGGCCAAGCTTCCTCCAGAATGATGCGAGACGGACAAAGTCATACAGAAAACGATTAGGCCTCATGCACATGAATGTATTTTGTATCTGATCCACATTTTTAGCGGACCAAATTTCATCCATGTGTCCATTCCGCAAATTATAGAACATGTCCTATTTCTGTCCGTACTGCAGACAAGAATAGCCATTTCTAGTTATGGGAGTGGGAAAAATGCAGATTGCACAGGGAAGTTGTCCATATTTTGTGGATCCTTGGTTTGTTGACCACAATACGGACATGGTCATGTGCATGAGGCCATACTTCAAGTTATCACTGCTGAAGGAGGTTCTACAAGTTATTCATTGGGGCAGGGGCGGATTAAGTGCATGATAGGCCCAGTGCTGTCTACCCAACTCGACCACCCCCCCCCCCCCTCCATTTTAGTTTCATTTTCTTTCTGTATGAAGAGGCTGCGGTGCTTCGTAAGCGCCACAGTCTCTTCCTAGGCCATATGACATCGTTCACATGGTCTAGGTGCAGCTCGGTCCCATCTGAGTGATTGGGGCTGAGCTGCAGTACTAAGCACAGTGCTATCAAATGGACAGCGCTGTGCTTGGTAAGGAGCAAAGAGGCTGCAGCGCTGACTGGGACATCGCGGTCTCCTCAAACAGCTGATTGACGGGGGTGCAAGGAATCAGACCCCCACCATCTCATAACTCTCCGAATACAGATTTGATAGATGTTACCTGCAGTCCTATGTAACACCCCACATAACACAGTGAACTATTGTGTTATGTGGGGTGTTACATAGGACTGCATGGAACATCTACTACATTATCCGCACACAGAAAGTTATCACTGTTATCTGGGCTGTTACATAGGACTGCGGGTGACAAATTAAAATTTTAGTTGCCAAATTTAAAATACATATAATTATGATAAAAAAGACTTGGAGGAGAAGATGAGGCGCAGGTCACAGTAGTGAGCCAGCTCTACATATTGCAGAATACAGCACCACATACCTCTTACTTCCAGTGACATCTCCTGTCATGTAGATCTTCTTTCCTCTTCTCCTCCGTTTGACCCAGAACGCCAAGTCTTTCAGCCGCATCTCGTCTCTACAGAGTTTGTTACACAGACACGTTAGATTTCTCATAATTGGGGTCATTTATCAAACTGGCGTAAAGTAGAACTGGCTTAGTTGCCCAAAGCCACCAGTTCCCACCTTTCATTTTCCAAAGGAGTTGTCAAAAATGAAAGGTGGATTCTGTTGCTATGGGCAACTAACCCAGTTCTACTTTACACCAGTTTGACCCAAAGGTCCCTATAGTGTCTACAGCAGTTATAATGTCCCCTAAAGTGCCCCCAGTAATAACACCCTATATTTTGCTCCAGGTAATAATACCTGTATAGTGTCCCCAAAAATAATGTCCCTTAATAGCAACGCCCCCCACATAATTGCCCCCAAAATAATTTCCCCCTACACTGCCCCCATATAGTAATTCCCCCTACACTGCCCCCATATAGTAATTCCCCCCACACTGCCTCCATATAGTAATTTTCCCCACACTGCCCTCCTATGAAATAATTTGCCCCCACACTGCACCCCTATGAAGTAATTTACCTCCATGTAATAATCTGCCCCCACTGAAGTGATTTGCTCCAATGTAATAATCTGCCCCCACACTAGAACCCCTAAAGTGCTTTGCCCCCACACTGCCCCCATGTCCTCCTCTGCCTCCCAAAGTTGGCACACAGAAAGAAAAAAAAAAGTACCTGTGTCCGGGATGGTGAGGCTAGCCGCAGACGCGCAATCTTCATTGTCCTGCGCCCCTGGTGCAGGTGCGCGATGACGTCATTACGCACACCTGCGCCGGGATTATACTACCACATAAGCCTCAGGCCTACTAGGCCTGAAGCTTATGGCGTTGATCGGCGGCGGGGCAGGGAACTATGTGGTCCCGTGCCCCGCCGCAGTATGTGGGCGTTCGGGTCGGCGTTGGGCCCCTCAGCGATGCCTGGCCCGGGGCTGCCGACGCCCCTATGTTAATCCGCCACTGCATTGGGGTGTACATAGTTTTTCACAGACTATTTCTGGATTTTCTCCTAGTTTTTTTTGTTAAATGACATGGTGTAATTTGTCATGTGCTGTTATTCATCTGAGGTAGCATTTTCCTAATTCTAAGACCTTTTATTATATCATCTTGAAAACCATAGAATTCAAAGAGGGTGTACTTTGTTTTTCTCATGACTGTAGGTTAACAACCATTAGGGACAATATTGCAACCTCATGGTCTCTTCACATATCAGTAGTGTTGGGCGCGAATATTCGAATAGCGAATATTAATCGTGAATATCGGCACTTCGAGAATTCGCAAATATTTAGAATAGTGATATACAGTATATTCATAATTTTGAATATTCTAGATTTTTTTTTCATCAGTAACCTCCTTTCTTGCTTGTGGGCCAATGAGAAGGCTGCAATGTCTTTGTCTGAGCTTAGCAACATCCCTAGCAACCAATAGGAACGTTGCCTACCCCTTACTATATAAGAACCTCCCCAGCAGCCATTTTTTATACAGTTTTTTTAAAGTTCTGAGAGAGAGCGAGAGAGAGAGCGAGAGAGAGAGCGAGAGAGAGAGCGAGAGAGAGAGAGAGCGAGAGAGAGAGAGAGAGAGAGCGCGAGCGCGAGCGCAGTGTTATTGCTGTGCTCTGTGCTTTCCTGTGTCCTTATATATATATATATATATATATATATATATATATTTTACAGATAGTTAGTGGGAGATAGTCAGTGTAGGTGATATAGTGTAGCTGATGGGTTCTGCTGTCCATACATACATGCTACATACATAGTTCTGTATGTATGTACAGTCGGGTCCAAAAATATTGGTACATCAACACAATTCTAACATTTTTGGCTCTATACACCACCACAATGGATTTTAAATGAAACGAACAAGATGTGCTTTAACTGCAGACTGACAGCTTTAATTTGAGGGTATTTACATCCAAATCAGGTGAACAGTGTAGTAATTACAACAGTTTGCATATGTGCCTCCCACTTGTTAAGGGACCAAAAGTAATGGGACAATTGGCTTCTCAGCTGTTCCATGGCCAGGTCTGTGTTATTCCCTCATTATCCCAATTACAACGAGCAGATAAAAGGTCCAGAGTTCATTTAAAAAGTGTTCTATTTGCGAATCTGTTGCTGTCAACTCTCAAGATGAGATCCATAGAGCTGTCACCATCAGTGAAGCAAGCCATCATTAATCTGAAAAAACAAAACAAACCCATCAGAAAGATAGCAAAAACATTAGGTGTGGCCAAAACAACTGTTTGGAACATTCTTAAAAAGAAGGAAAGCATCGGTGAGCTCAGCAACACCAAAAGACCCGAAAGACCACGGAAAATAACTGTGGTGTATGACAGAAGAATTCTTTCTCTGGTTAAGAAAACACCCTTCACAACAGTTGGCCAGATCAAGAACACTCTCCAGGAATGCTGAAGTTTTTCAGGCAATATTATCTGCTCATATTCAGCCAAATGCTTCAGAACTCATTGGACGGCGCTTCAGAGTGCAGATGGACAATGACCCAAAGCATACTGCAAAAGCAACCAAAGAGTTTAAGGGAAAGAAGTGGAATGTTATGCAATGGCCAAGTCAATCACCTGACCTGAATCCGATTGAGCATGCATTTCACTTGCTGAACACAAAACTGAAGGGAAAATGCCCCAAGAACAAGCAGGAACTGAAGACAGTTGCAGTGGAGGCCTGGCAGAGAATCACCAGGGATGAAACCCAGCGTCTGTTGATGTCTGTGCGTTCCAGACTTTAGGCTGTAATTGACTGCAAAGGATTTGCAACCAAGTATTAAAAAGTGAAAGTTTGATTTATGATTATTATTATGCCCCATTACTTTTAGTCCATTAACAAGTGGGAGGCACATATGCAAACTGTTGAAATTCCTAAACCGTTCATCTGATTTGGATGCAAATACCCTCAAATTAAAGCTGACAGTCTGCAGTTAAAAGCACATCTTGTTAGTTTCATTTCAAATCCATTGTGGTGGTGTATAGAGCCAAAAAATTTAGAATTGTGTCGATGTCCCAATATTTATGGACCTGACTGTATGTACCATATTTTCCGGCGTATAAGACGACTTTCTAACACTTTTCAAAAGTCGGGGGTCGTCTTATATGCCGGGTATACTCAGATCCAATGGTATATTCTAACTCCCAGGAGTTCCCATGGTGACGGGGACGCTTGACTGGGGGTTAGAATATACAGGGCCCCGCCGCTCACAGGAGTATACATTAATAAACTGTAACCTGTAACTAACTTTAAATCAGCGCTCAGCCGCTCATTTCTTTACTACCTTACTCTCAGCTCCGGTAACAGCAGGCAGTGCGGGCTGCACTCACTGACGTCACACGCCTGCTCCTCCCACTAGATGGCGCAGGCATGTGACATCAGTGAGTGAGCGTTGCCTCCCGCACTGCCTGTTACTGGAGCTGAGAGTAAAAGGTAGTAAAAAAATGAGCGTCTGAGCGCTGATTTAAAGTTAAAGTTACGGATTACAGTTTATTAATGTATACTCCTATGAGTGGCGGGGAGGGGGATCTGTGGATGGCACTGTCATGGGGTGGATCTGTGGATGACACATAGCATAAGATGCTATATAGTGTCATTCACTGATCCCCCCCTCCCCATAACAGTGCCATCCACAGATCCCCCCTCCCCATAACAATGCCATCCACAGATCCCCCCTCCCCATAACAATGCCATCCACAGATCCCCTCCATTACAGTGCCATCCACAGATCCCCCTTCCCATAACAGTGCCATCCACAGATCCCCCTCCATAACCGTGCCATCCACAGATCCCCCATGGCAATGGACCCACCATATTTTCCCAGCCCCTAGTAGTTCCTATGTGGGAAACTGGGAATGTAAAAAGAAAAAGATAGGTTACCATGGCAGCCAGGACGCTACTGAAGCCCTGATCAGTTCCTTGAACTGGAGAAGATAGTCTTGGAGACCGGGAGAGCTGGGCAGGCAGGGGTAGTTTTATACGGCGAGTATAGCCCAAACCCTATATTTTAAATTAAAAAGTTGGGGGTCGTCTTATGCACCGGAAAATACGGTATGTATGCTACATACAGTCCTGATCAAAAGTTTAAGACCACTTGAAAAATGGTAAAAAATCATATTTTACATTGTTGGATCTTAACAAGGTTCCAAGTAGAGCTTCAACATGCAACAAGAAGAAATGAGAGTGAGACAAAACATTTTTTGAGCATTCAATTAATTAAACATAACGATTAAACTGAAACGGGCTGTTTTTCAGCTGATCCAAATTTTAGGACCACATGCCTTTAAAAGGCCAAATCTGTGCAATGATGTGGATTCATTGTCATTTTCTGTCAGGTAGTCACGTTGTGATGGCAAAGGCAAAAAAACTCTCCCTTTTTGAACGTGGTCAGGTTGTTGAACTGCATAAGCAGGGTCTCACAGCGCGCCATCGCTGCTGAGGTGGGACGCAGTAAGACAGTCATTTGGAATTTCTTAAATGATCCTGAGGGTTATGGAACAAAAAAGTCAAGTGGAAGACCCAAAAAAATTTCATCAGCACTGAGCCGGAGGATCCAATTGGCTGTCCGTCAAGACACTGGACGATCCTCGACCCAAATTAAGGCCCTTACTGGTGCTGACTGCAGCCCCATAACCAGACGGCATCTAAGACTGAAGGGCTTCAAAAACAAAAAACGTCTTCAAAGACCTCGTCTCCTTGAACGCCACAGAACTGCTCGTTTCGACTTTGCAAAAGAGCACCAAACATGGGACATTCAAAAGGTGGAAGAAAGTTTTATTCTCTGATGAGAAAAAATGTAACCTTGATGGTCCTGATGGTTTTTAACGTTACTGGCATGATCCCACTGAAGACGTTTTCTACTCGCCACAGTGGAGGGGGCGCCATAATGGTCTGGGGTGCTTTTTCCTTCAGTGGAACAATGGAGCTTCAGGAAGTGCAGGGGCGTCAAACGGCCGCTGGCTATGTCCAGATGTTGCAGAGAGCATTCCTCATGACTGAGGGCCCTCGTCTGTGTGGTAACGACTGTGTTTTTCAACAGGACAACGCTACAGTACACAATGCCCGCAGGACAAGGGACTTCTTCCAGGAGAATAACATCACTCTTTTGGCCCATCCTGCATGTTCCCCTGATCTAAATCCAATTGAGAACCTTTGGGGATGGATGGCAAGGGAAGTTTACAAAAATGGACAAGAGTTCCAGACAATAGATGGCCTTCGTGCGGCAGTCTTTACCACTTGGAGAAATGTTCCCACTCACCTCATGGAAACGCTTGCATCAAGCATGCCGAAACAAATTTTTAAAGTGATAAACAATAACGGCGGAGCTACTCATTACTAAGTTCATGTTTGGAAGTTGGATTTCTGTTTTGGGGGGGGGGGGGGGGGGTTTAGTTTTTTTTTTTGGAGGTGTGGTCCTAAACTTTTGATCAGCTGAAAAACAGCCTGTTTCAGTTTATTCGTTGTTTTCATTAAATTGAAGGCTCAAAAAAATGTTTTGTCTCACTCCCATTTCTTCTTGTTGCATGTTGAAGCTCTATTTGGAACCTTGTTAAGATCCAGCCATGCTAAATATGATTTTTTGCCATTTTTCAAGTGATCTTAAACTTTTGATCAGGACTGTATATACAGGTGAAACTCGAAAAATTAGAATATCGTGCAAAAGTTCATTTATTTCAGTAATGTAAATTAAAAGGAATTGCATTAATGCAGCTTAAAATTAGAATTTTGTGAAAAGGTTCAATATTCTAGGCTCAAAGTGTCACACTCTAGTCAGCCAATTAGTCCATACCCCCTGAGCAAAGGGTACCTCAAAATTGTGATTTTGGGGTTTCATAAGCTGTAAGCCATAATCATCCAAATTATAACAAATAAAGGCTTGAGATATCTCACTTTGCATGTAATGAGTCTATGGCCTCATGCACAAGACAGTATTTTTTCACGGTCCGCAAAACGGTGTTCCGTTGTTACGTGATCCGTTTCCTTTTTTTTCCCGTGTGTCTTCCTGGATTTTTGGAGGATCACCAGACATAATAAAAAGGGAAAAAAAAATCTAAGTCAAGTTAGTGCCTTGAAAAAAAACGGACACGGATCACGGTCGCGGATGACAATCTTGTGTGCCTCCGTGTTTTTTCACTGACCCATTGACTTGAATGGGTCCGCGAACCGTTGTCCGTGAAAAAAAATAGGACAGGTCATATTTTTTTCACGGACTGGAAACGCGGATGACAAACGGTGCATTTTTTCCGAGTTTTCAACGGACCCATTGAAAGTCAATGGGTCCGCAGAAAATCACGGAAAATGGAACAACGGACACGGAACCCAACAACGGTCGTGTGCATATATTAGTTTCAGATTTTAAGTTGCATTATTAAAATAAATGAACTTTGCACAATATTCGAATTTTTCGAGTTTCACCTGTATATAGAGCTGTGAGGTCACAAGTTCACAACAATACTTAGTTCACCAAATCACCAATAAGTAGTCAGACCTGTTAAAATGTGAAGTTACACGTATTGCGCCAAAATATTCGCATCATTAGTGCCGATTTCGCAATCGCGAATTCATTGGAGCACTCTATCTGCATATAAAGCTATTGTAATATTATGCCGTACCAAACATTTTCTCCAGTCTCAGGAAACTTCCAGCAGCTTGAAAAATTTAGCTATAGTGACCCACACCTGTATTTCACGCGCATTACGTGAATATTACATTGCCAATTTTTACAATCAAGAAAATAATCTTGAATTTGCGAATATATGACGAATATTCTACCAAATATTCTCAAAATATCACGAATTCGAATATTGCCCCTGCCGCTCATCACTACATATCCGTTCACATTTATCATGTTTTTGCTGGTTTTGGCAAGCAGTGTGTGACACTATACTACTCTGGTTAAAAAGACAAAACCTTTAAGCAGGGCCGCACCTCCAATTAGGCGAGGTGCGGAAATTGCGGCAGGCGGCGCGGCCCTGGTGACAAGTGGGGGGTGGCGGCAGGGCACAGGGAGATGAGCGCTTCCATTGTGGAAGCGCTCATCTCCATAGTCATCTATATCGCAGTCTTCAGGACAACGATACAGATGGATGCTGCGGGGCTCCCTTCCCCGTTCCTCTAATAGGCTGCAGGCCCAGTGCAGTGTCCTGAAACACACTGCTTAATGTTGTGATTGTGTTTCATGTAAATTGTATTTGTAAATTTATTCTCATAAAGTTGCATAGGGAGGGGGAGGTTCTAACAAGCCTCCCAGGGATAACTCCGCCCCACACAGTGCACAGTGCAGGAAGAAGAAGGTCAGTGTCTGAGGACAAGCTGAACCTCAGCAGCCATTTTTGTGACTTATCCAAACTCTATACTTCGTTCCATGGACCAGCCGATAGAAAAGTATCTCCAGGCTACCCAGAGAGGGAATGATGATATTGACAAAGGAAGGTAACTGTCATTTATCAGACTCCAGACTCCTTTGCATCAGGTGGAGAGAGTCAAAGCTACAAGCTACCCACCATAATTAAAGACAAAAGGGCCATTTGTCTGAGTATAGTATTCCTAGAAGAGGATACAGAAGTACAGCATTATACAGTACAACAGAGATAGTTCATCCCTCCTACCTGGAGAAATAAGAGAGAAAGACTGATTGTCATAGAGGACGATTCCTTATGCAACTTCTGGGAACTAATGTGAATCACTGTGAAAGCTGCCTTTATGTAAATGACTGTTACATACCCTGATGATCTGTGGATCAGCTTCAGTAAAGTACTGGGAGTTTGTTAAAAGCTCTAGTCTCCCTTATTCTACATCATCA
This sequence comes from Bufo bufo, assembly GCF_905171765.1. NCBI lineage: Eukaryota > Metazoa > Chordata > Amphibia > Anura > Bufonidae > Bufo > Bufo bufo. The sequence goes on along the minus strand of NC_053389.1, from coordinate 168,711,222 downwards.
TTTCAACTACTACCACCAACATTTGCACCTAATGGTGCTGGCGTCACGAACACAGGGGCCCAGCCGCAAAAGCACCTAACACCAATTACCATCAAGGGCACCTCAACTTCCATTGGCTGGTGTTCCCTGCAACAGAGAGTGCCCCAGAGGATTTTGTGCTGTCTTCCCCTCCACTATACGCCGGCCCAGGGAGACATCTGCTAACCGCGAGTACATGAACTATTGCACCCATCGGCCCACCGTGAGCCTCACATGTTTTCCCCTGTGGTTTGGTATGCTACACTAGTGCCTGCAGCCTTCAGAGGCCTGTGCATCGCCATCGCGCCGCCTGAGCCGTACAGCGTGGGACACAGGCTGGAAGAGGCCTGCATCGCATCGCATCGCTGCCAGCCTGATGGAGGCAAGTATGTGAGTTTATTTTTTTATATGTTACAATACAGGAGAGAAGCGCTATGGGGGCACTTGTTACTGGCACATGGTGGGGGGGGGTACTTGTTACTGGCACATGATTGGGGGGCATCTATGGGGCACATCTTACTGGCACATTATTGATTATTGGGGGCATCTACTAAGGCCACAAAGAAGAGGTATTTTATATGGGGGGCTCTGTATAGGGGCATTTTATACTGGGACACATTGTGGTGGGTTCTTTAGGGAAGGGGGGAGAGGAGTACTATAGAATCATCTATGGGGTCACTAAGAAGGGGTATTTTATACTTACAAATTATGGGGGACACTGAGGGCATCTACTGGGGCACTATATAGGAGCATTTTATAGTGTACATTATGGGAGGCACTAGGAGGAAGGGAGGAGAGGAGCACTATGGGGCATTTACTGGGGGCACTATATAGGGGTATTTTATACTGGCACATTATGGGACACTTGGGGACATTAGCTCAACTGGGGGCATTAAAAGGGGGTACACATAAGGGGGCCTTATTACTACAATTATTATTACTGGGGTGCATTATGGTGGGCTTTATTACTACTGGGGGCCTATGGGGAACATGATTACTAGTATGGGGACTATGGGAGCATTATTACTTATGGGGCACAGTAGGGACATGTTGGGGGCACTGTAGGAGCACTATTACTACCATGTGTGCTCTAGCAGAGAAATATTCCTATTGTTGGGACTTTTGGGAGCACTATTACTGTGGGGGCACCTTGGCACAGTATCAGCTTACCACCATTATTTTTGGGGGACGTTATGTTTACACTATTAGTGTCAGGGGCACTATTTGCTGGGCACAGTTATTTTAGTAAACTGCATGCCATTAATTATTGAAGGGCACTATCTGCACGGTACTAGTATTATCAGGGGGTTTATCTGTTTCTGCAGTATAATATTGGGGAGCACAGTGGCACAGTATTGGGGGTGGTAGGATGATTTGTCCATAAGATGGGAGGGTGATGGAAAAGTAGTAAATTAAGATTTAATTTTTTCAAAATGCAGAAACTAGAAATGGCTGAAAAATGGTGGTCTGGTCTGAAGGTCTGAAAGAAAAAGATGAGGAAAGAACATCTACATCAAAGGAGACGTCACTGGATGTAAGGCCTCATGCACACGACCGTAGTTATGGTCCACATCCGAGCCACAGTTTTTGCGGCTCGGATGCGGACCCATTCACTTCAATGGGGCTGCAAAAGATGCGGACAGCACTTCGTGTGCTGTCCGCATCCGTTGCTCCGTTCCGAGGCCCTGCAAAAAAAATATAGCATGTCCTATTCTTGTCCATTTTGCGGACAAGAATAGGCACGTCTACAATGGGCTGCCCGTTCCGCAAATTGCGGACCACAAAAATCGGCACGGTCGTGTGCATGAGGCCTAAGAGGTATGTGGCGCTGTATTACCCTGCATGTTCTGTAGTGATATACGTAATATTAGGAGGGAAGGGGTTAGGTTGCTTTTTTAAATTTTCGCCTCAGGCAGCAGAAAGGCTAGGTGCACCTCTGCCTTTAAGGGTTCATTCACACAGCTCTTGATAGGTCATTGATATCAGAGATCATGGGGTCCCCCGACGATCAACTGTTAGAAGAGGCCAGCTCTCCGTGAGTGCCGTGTTCTCTTCCTAGGCCAGGTCACAAGGCCTAGTTGCAGACCCATTAGATGAATGGGGCTGAGCTGCAATACCAAAAACAGCCACTAAATTATGTATGGCGCTGTGCTTGTATAGCTGCTAGGAGCCTGCAGTGCTCCCCAGAGCTTCGGTAAGTGTAGAAGTGCCGAGACTCAGCCCCCCGCCAATGTGATAGAGCTATCCTGATGATTAGGTCATCATTATCAGTTAGGGCTCTTTCACATGAGCAGATCCCATACATGGAATCCGCTGCGTGAAAGAGAGCCAAGCCCCGCTCCGGACAGCACAGACACGGAGCATTAACATGATTGATAATGCTCTGTGCCTCTGTGACCTTTTTACTACAAAATCACGGTGACAACTTTATCTCACTGTGATTTTGTAGTAAAAAGATCACAGAGAGCCAAAGAGCATTATCAATCATGTTAATACTGCGTGTCTGCTGTCCGGAGCGGGGCTTGGCTCTTTTTCACGCAGATTACCCACACGGCATCCGCTCATGTAAAAGGGCCCTTACTGGATAACCTCTTTAAGCCTTTTTCAAATCAGGTGCTGAAAAACAAACTCTACTATGTGTACATGATTTATATTCCATTAGGTTCTATGAAATCTGTATTAGGGTCTCTACACACATGAATTTGGCATGGGCATCTTTTACCTCTAAAAAATGTAAAAAAATTGCAATTTTCTTTGCCACCAGTGGTTTTCGATGCTTTTTTTTTGTGGGGATTTTCGGATTTATTTTGCACACAATGAGTGGCATTTACTAAAGCCTTAAAAAAGTTGCATGCTACATTTGCACAATAATTTGCAACTTTTTGAGCTTCTTTCCACTTTTCTAAAGTGGTGATAAAAGACGGGGGGCTTAGCGGGAGGGGCTTTAATGCAGCCCACTAGATTTACTATAATTTTACTATAAGTTTCTGGTGTAAGTTATGGCTTAAGGCTACATCAGCCCCAGCTGGCATAGACTTCAGTTTCTGGTGCACAGAATTCCAGCACAGGGAAATCAATATTGATGTATGGGAATGCCAGTTTTGATAAATGTCCCTCCAGTATTTCTTACGGCCAGTATTTTCTTCATGGCGTTTTTCCCCTATAGAGAAGGTGTTGTTGAAAAAAGGCTACAGCATGCTGCTTTTTTAAAAAAAAAAGAAGTCAGGAACGGAAATGGAATGCACACTGAGTAATTTCCGTTTTTTTGCGGACCCATTGAAATGAATGGTTGCATATACGTCTGCAAAAAAACAAAAAAAAACACGGAACGGACACAGGACACAAAGAAAATATGTTCTTGTGCATGAGCCCTAAAAGCAACAATGGGCATAGTGCTTATCACACATCTGTTACTAATGTAAGTACAAGAGAAATCCCAAATATGTCACCTCCCATAAGAATTTAAAGTTTTAGTGAAAAAATGTTCTTCAAAGGGAATGTGTTATCAGAAAATGACCTACTTTTACATTAAAAACACTTTTATAATTTTGGGCGATTTTATTTTTAGAAACATAGAATGTGTCTGCAGATAAGAACCATTTGGCCCATCTAGTCTGCCCAATAAGTTTCCTTTTCAGTATCTTTATGTTTAAAATAATGCTATACTTTTCACACTGATCACCAAGCCTAATAAAAGATGCCACTTCTTGATCTGTACAGATCACTTTTCATCATTATCATCATAGTCAGAATTACAATGACAGATAACACCTCTAAATATAGATAACACAGGATCCACCATTCACAAAAGGTGATTGTGAAAGCTTATCTACTCCTTGCTTGTACAATGACCTCTGCACAGGTCACAGAGCATGCCTAGAAAACTCTCCCATAGAAGTCACTGACCATTTATGTTTATGGCCCATGGGGCTGCTGTAAAGTATCTCTCTAAATGTTGTTAACAGCGGCTCAAGCAAGATGACAGCCCCCATAATCATGTTCAGAATTTAGAATTTAAAAAGTCTGCAATCAGAAAATAAAAACTGATTAGAGAAAGGATGTGTCGCTCTTTGGTTTTAACTGGCAGAAAAAAATTATAGGTGACACATTCCCTTTATGGCCTTTTTACATGGGCCAATGCACAGGCAATAAAAGAGAATAAACTGATCATTCCTGATAATTCTCTTATTGCAACCATCTCCTCTGTGTGAGGACAAATGACATCTACGGCAATCACTAGTCTCCTACAGATTTACTAGACGATGTGCTGCTGACAAAGATTTTATGTTCTGCATATAAGATGCAAAATTCCAAAATCAGACAGCTCACGAACTCAGCATCGATGTCCGCACGGGAAAGGAGCAATCCCCATAAGATGCATAAGAAATGATCCCAGCAGACGTACTTGCTCTTCAGAATATGCTTTATTAAACGGTTCATAGAACGCGTTTCGGCATGTCAGCCTTCCTCAACTGCAGAGTACAGACTGACACTTTCTCACATTTTATAGACCTAAATCACAATCACATGATGATGACCTCATCAATCAATTAGTAACAGACATCACTAGCTAATGATGAAAAACACCTGACGTCCTGATTCGTGTCTTTCCAGGCCAACTTCGTGGCATTGCACTCTGCGAAAAATAACAAATGAGAAAACAAAATTAAAAACACATGACCTCATAATCCCTATTAAGCCCTTTTGGATATAGCGTATCCAACATATGGATCCAAAAGGCCTCCCTGCGTAACAATAATCTCTTCAAATCACCTCCCCTCCTTGGTTGACATACCTGCTCTATGACCTGATATTTCAATTGTGCAACAGAATGATTATGGTTATGAAAATGAGAAGGAATAGGTAACAGCAAATTTTGTTTCCGTATTGTGGATTTATGTTTAAATATACGATCTTTCACCATTTGGATCGTCTCTCCCACATACAACAACCCGCATGGACATTTGATAAGATAAATGACATTTTTTGTGTCACAGGTGTAGTAGCCTCTGATCTTATAGGCCTTCCCAGTGCGTGGATGATAAAAATATTGTCCTTTTTGTACATTACTACATTGCATGCAGTGGAGACAAGGAAATGTACCTCCCTTTTGACTGACCAAAGTTCTCTCGATCTGTATTTTATTACTGGTTCCAATATCTGAGTGAACCAAATGATCCCTCAGGTTGGGGCTACGTTTATTGCATATAAGAGGTGGATTTTTAAACTTCTCTACCATTGGATAGGATTTACCCAGGATATGCCAATGTTTACGCACAATATTATCGAAGAGATGGTTATATGGATGATATTTATGAACAAATGGTATGCGTGCACCTGCATCCTTGTCCCTGGCTGTAATTACACCTTCATTAGCACTCCTCGCTTCCCCGAGTACCCCCTCTGGGTAACCTCTGTCCCGGAACCTGGAAGACATCTCTTCCATTCTCAAGGTTTGTATTTCAGGAGTTGACACTATCCTTTTAACCCTTAAAAACTGGGACTTGGGGATAGCCTTTTTCAGGGGAAGTGGATGTGCACTCTGGTAGTGTAGTACGCTATTCCTGTCTGTTTCCTTACGAAACAAATCTGTGGTCAAACCCCCATCCATCCGTTTCGATATTTGTACGTCCAAAAAGCTAATGGTATGGCAATCATACGTCATAGTAAATTTTTAATTCTTCCCAGACGTTATTTAGATGTTCCAGTAGTACGAGGAAGGGCTCGAGTGGCCCCGCCCATACGCAAAAAATGTTGTCAATGTATCTTTTCCATACCATGACAAAACTCTTAAAGTATTCATGTGTATAAACATGGTGCTTTTCAAATGACGACATATATACACTCACCTAAAGAATTATTAGGAACACCATACTAATACGGTGTTGGACCCCCTTTTGCCTTCAGAACTGCCTTAATTCTACGTGGCATTGATTCAACAAGGTGCTGATAGCATTCTTTAGAAATGTTGGCCCATATTGATAGGATAGCATCTTGCAGTTGATGGAGATTTGAGGGATGCACATCCAGGGCACGAAGCTCCCGTTCCACCACATCCCAAAGATGCTCTATTGGGTTGAGATCTGGTGACTGTGGGGGCCGTTTTAGTACAGTGAACTCATTGTATTGTTCAAGAAACCAATTTGAAATGATTCGAGCTTTGTGACATGGTGCATTATCCTGCTGGAAGTAGCCATCAGAGGATGGATACATGTTCTCATTCTGTTTACGCCAAATTCGGACTCTACCATTTGAATGTCTCAACAGAAATCGAGACTCATCAGACCAGGCAACATTTTTCCAGTCTTCAACAGTCCAATTTTGGTGAGCTCGTGCAAATTGTAGCCTCTTTTTCCTATTTGTAGTGGAGATGAGTGGTACCCGGTGGGGTCTTCTGCTGTTGTAGCCCATCCGCCTCAAGGTTGTGCGTGTTGTGGCTTCACAAATGCTTTGCTGCATACCTCGGTTGTAACGAGTGGTTATTTCAGTCAAAGTTGCTCTTCTATCAGCTTGAATCAGTCGGCCCATTCTCCTCTGACCTCTAGCATCCACAAGGCATTTTTGCCCACAGGACTGCCGCATACTGGATGTTTTTCCCTTTTCACACCATTCTTTGTAAACCCTAGAAATGGTTGTGCGTGAAAATCCCAGTAACTGAGCAGATTGTGAAATACTCAGACCGGCCCGTCTGGCACCAACAACCATGCCACGCTCAAAATTGCTTAAATCACCTTTCTTTCCCATTCTGACATTCAGTTTGGAGTTCAGGAGATTGTCTTGACCAGGACCACACCCCTAAATGCATTGAAGCAACTGCCATGTGATTGGTTGACTAGATAATGGCATTAATGAGAAATAGAACAGGTGTTCCTAATAATTCTTTAGGTGAGTGTATATTTGCGTAGGGCGGGGCCACATTCGAGCCCATCGCCGTCCTGCGTTGCTGTACATAAAATTGGTCACCAAATAGGAAATAGTTCTCATGGAGAACTAAATGTAACAAATCCCCCAAAAATTGCTGTTCACTGGAATAACCACTCGACTGCAACATAGTGGTGGTGGCCTCCTCCCCCTTAGAATGCTCTATAGAGGTGTAGAGGCTCACCACATCTATTGTTACAAGCAAGCAATCATTTGGGATATTGATTAACTCCTTAATGATAGTCAAAAAGTGGGACGTGTCCAACAAGAATGATTCAGTATTTTTTACCAACGGTGTCAAAACTTTCTCCAATACAATTGCCAAGGGAGACAGTACAGAGTCTACCGAGGCCACAATTGGCAGTCCGGGCGGATTTATAAGAGTTTTGTGCACCTTTGGCAAAAGATAAAACACAGGTGTCTCTGGTGAATGATCAAAAACTCGTATAACTTGTCGTCAATAACCCCACGAATCTTATAGCCCGATGCCAGTTCCATAATTTTTGCTTTAATGCGAAATACCGGGTTATAGTCCAATCTTTTATACACTGCTCAAAAAAATAAAGGGAACACATAAATAACACATCCTAGATCTGAATTAATTTAATATTCTTCTGAAATACTTTGTTCTTTACATAGTTGAATGTGCTGACAACAAAATCACACAAAAAAAGAAAAAATGGAAATCAAATTTTTTAACCCATGGAGGTCTGAATTTGGAGTCACACTCAAAATTAAAGTGGAAAAACACACTACAGGCTGATCCAACTTTGATGTAATGTCCTTAAAACAAGTCAAAATGAGGCTCAGTAGTGTGTGTGGCCTCCACGTGCCTGTATGACCTCCCTACAACGCCTGTGCATGCTCCTGATGAGGTGGCGGACGGTCTCCTGAGGGATCTCCTCCCAGACCTGGACTAAAGCATCTGCCAACTCCTGGACAGTCTGTGGTGCAACGTGACGTTGGTGGATAGAGCGAGACATGATGTCCCAGATGTGCTCAATTGGATTCAGGTCTGGGGAACGGGCGAGCCAGTCCATAGCATCAATGCCTTCGTCTTCCAGGAACTGCTGACACACTCCAGCCACATGAGGTCTAGCATTGTCTTGCATTAGGAGGAACCCAGGGCCAACCGCACCAGCATATGGTCTCACAAGGGGTCTGAGGATCTCATCTCGGTACCTAATGGCAGTCAGGCTACCTCTGGCGAGCACATGGAGGGCTGTGCGGCCCTCCAAAGAAATGCCACCCCACACCATCTTGGTGTTCTCTGGCAAATGCCAAACGTCCTGCACGATGTTGGGCTGTAAGCACAACCCCCACCTGTGGATGTTGGGCCCTCATATCACCCTCATGGAGTCTGTTTCTGACCGTTTGAGCAGACACATGCACATTTGTGGCCTGCTGGAGGTCATTATGCAGGGTTCTGGCAGTGCTCCTCCTGTTCCTCCTTGCACAAAGGCGGAGGTAGCGGTCCTGCTGCTGGGTTGTTGCCCTCCTACGGCCTCCTCCACGTCTCCTGATGTACTGGCCTGTCTCCTGGTAGCGCCTCCATGCTCTGGACACTACGCTGAGACACAGCAAACCTTCTTGCCACAGCTCGCATTGATGGGCCATCCTGGATAAGCTGCACTACCTGAGCCACTTGTGTGGGTTGTAGACTCCGTCTCATGCTACCACTAGAGTGAAAGCACCGTCAGCATTTAAAAGTGACCAAAACATCAGCCAGAAAGCATAGGAACTGAGACGTGGTCTGTGGTTACCACCTGCAGAACCATTCCTTTATTGGGGGTGTCTTGCTAATTACCTATAATTTCCACCTGTTGTCTATCCCATTTGCACAACAGCATGTGAAATTGATTGTCACTCAAGTGTTGCTTCCTAAGTGGACAGTTTGATTTCACAGAAGTGTGATTGACTTGGAGTTTCATTGTGTTGTTTAAGTGTTCCCTTTATTTTTTTGAGCAGTGTACGTGGTGTTATCGGATAATTGGCGTTCAGCTTCTTGTATATATTTATCCTTATCCATAATCACAATTGAGCCTTTATCGGCAGGCTTCACAAACCAAGGATTGGTCCTTCATCAAATTGTATATTGCCTGTTGTTCTTCAGTGGAGATATTGCTAGTTATACGTAGCTCGCCTTTTCTTGCCGCCTCCATCTTGGATCGGATCTCTTTGGTCACAAAATGTACAAATGTCTCAACAGGGTGATAAACTTTAGGGGGTGTAAATTTGCTTTTCAAATGTAAGCCTATATCCATCAGCTTCAACACCGATCCCTCTTTATTATCACTGGTATTCACCATCTGTGAAGGAGAATCCCTCACAGAGAAGTGCGCCTTCAATCTCACCCTCCGAAACAATTGTTGGAGGTTAATGTCCATCTGAAATGTATCAAAGTGACTAATCGGGGAAAATGACAAGCCCCTCTCCAGCATATTCATAGTGTTCACCGATTGTTTTAGAAGATAAATTGATTACCACCGAGGGTCGCCTAACTGAGACCGCATTGTCACATTCGGTTGCGGGGGGCGCTGTAGACCTCCGATGTTATCTGTCCGCCCGGCGTTTCCTCGAGGAGGACGCCGTCCGAAGCCCCGCCTGAAAAAAAGGCGTGTCACCTGCGAGTCGTTCGAGTCGCTGCCCGAGCTGGAGGTATACTGATATCCAGACTTGGATCCTCCTCTGTAGCCAGGACAAGATCTTTGCGATGGATCCTGCCATCGGTGTACCATAGTCTTCACCGTCGCGTAGGAACTTTGATCTTTTTTTCTCTTGGGTCTCTTTACGGTAGTGTCATGCCCTGCTCAGGCTATGTGCGGAGGTCTGCCAGATTAGCAGCACGTGTCTAGCCTTTTGTTTTGTTTTGGAGTCAAGCTAGATCCGCCTCCCTTCAGGTGCACTGGGTGGGGTCGTTGGTTTCAGTTTAAATCACACCCACTCCCAGTGTTCCCTGCGGGTTATAGCTTCTGTCTGGCTCTGTGTTTGCAAGGAAGGAAGGAAGGATTGGCTGTTCCTGCTCAAAAGATAAGTTGGTTTTTTGTTCTCTTGTGGTTTGCTGTCTAGGCTGTTAGAGAGACGCCTGCCCCTCCAGGTTCGGAGGGAGCAGGCTGCCTCTATTTCCCCTTTCATCATCTTAGGGATTTTTAGGGTATTCTCAGCCCAGGCACGAGGACACGTTATTCCCACCTTAAGGGTCTGAACGTGGGCTTCGCAGTATAGGGAGAGCTGGTAGGGATTTATCAGGAGGTGACCTTGATCCCCAGCTTCTCGCCTAGAAACTTGTTTGTTTATTTATCTGTGTTTCTATATCCTGTCCGCCGTGACAGGTAGGTCTCGATGTAATTGTCAACAGTTCTCTTTAATGTAGCAAACTCCTCTGAACTCAAGGAGTCCTGTAGTTGTTGTTCAGTAGTTATGATCTTCTCCTTTCGGTCCACTATAGTTTTTTGTAATTTGTCAACGGTCAGTAGAATTAAATCCAGTGAACACTTATTGATAATTTTCTCTTAGTCCGTACAATAAGTTGGGTCATCAGAAAAGAAAGTAGGGCGCAGATGTACCCGCATCCCCCAGGGGAATCCGGTTTAATTTGAAATACTCTGCAAGGGTCACAGCATGTAGTTCGTATGAGGCCAATCTTCTAGATTCCCGCTCCCAATGTCTCTTTAAATTCACTTGCAGAAATAGCCAAGAATTCAACTGAGGATGTCACCTGTGACAAAATCCGGGTTGCATCGTCCTCATTAAAGCTGAGGGTAGTGGTTATATTCGTGGTCGGTGCACGTCTCCAATATATAGCAAAATTCCAAAATCAGACAGCTCACGACCTCAGTATCGATGTCCGCACGGGAAAGGAGCAATCCCCATAAGATGCATAAGAAATGATCCCAGCAGACGTACTTGCTCTTCAGAATATGCTTTATTAAACGGTTCACAGAACGCGTTTCGGCATGTCAGCCTTCCTCAACTGCACAGTACAGACTGACACTCACATTTTATAGACCTAAATCACAATCACATGATGATGACATCATCAATTAGTAACAGACATCACTAGCTAATGATGAAAAACACCTGACGTCCTGATTCGTGTCTTTCCAGGTCATAGATTCGTGTCTTTATCAGGTCATAGAGCAGGTATGTCAACCAAGGAGGGGAGGTGATTTGAAGAGATTATTGTTACGCAGGGAGGCCTTTTGGATCCATACGTTGGATACGCTATATCCAAAAGGGCTTAATAGTGATTATGAGGTCATGTGTTTAATTTTGTTTTCTCATTTGTTATATTTCGCAGAGTGCAATGCCACGAAGCTAGCCTTGAAAGACACGAATCAGGACGTCAGGTGTTTTTCATCATTAGCTAGTGATGTCTGTTACTAATTGATTGATGAGGTCATCATCATGTGATTGTGATTTAGGTCTATAAAATGTGAGAAAGTGTCAGTCTGTACTGTGCAGTTGAGGAAGGCTGACATGCCGAAACGCGTTCTGTGAACCGTTTAATAAAGCATATTCTGAAGAGCAAGTACGTCTGCTGGGATCATTTCTTATGCATATAAGATGCAATCACTCGATGAACAAGCATTTGCTTGTTGTTGGCTGACCTGCAGCACATTTATAAACAGCAAATAATGGGAAACCGTGATCGTACAAATGCTTGTTCCCAATAATCACCCTGATCCTCTGCTCATCTAAAGGGGTCTTTACTGTATGAGCCGCTATACACCAGTTTTCTAACAGAAAACAGTCACAAATTTTGGTGGACGCCTGTTTTGTGTAAAAATTTGTGACGTTTTGCATGTTTACGCCATGTTCACAACTTTTCCAAAAAGAGGGTGTGGTTTAGCCCCCAGCATATAGCTCATAGCCAACTGTGAATTGACATTCCGCTGCAAGGACCACCAGCAGATCAAGAGTGGAATATAAAATACCAGTCTTAAAGGGGTTTCAGCTCTGAACCCGGACATTCCTCCATTTTCACCCAGGCAGCCCCCTTGATAGGAGCATCGGAGCAGTTCATGCTAAATGGAAATTTTATTTTTTTAAATCTCAACCCCTGCAGTCCCGTCAGTATATACAGTGCTGCCCCTAATTATTCATACCCCTGGCAAATTTTGACTTAAAGTTACTTTTATTCAACCAGAAAGAAATTTTTTGACGGGAAATGACATAGGTGTCTCCCAAAAGATAATAAGGCGATGTACAAGAGGCATTATGGGACAAAAATAAAATTTCTCAGCTTTTATTTACATTTGAGCAAAAAATACAAGATGTTCCGCACTGTGGAAAATCTCAGAGGATGTGGTCGGAAGCCAAAAGTGACACCTGTGCTGGCCAGGAGGATAGTTAGAGAGGTGAAAAAGAATCCAAGGATCACCACCAAGGCCATCCTGGTGAATCTGGGCTCTGTTGGTGGCAATGTCTCAAGGCAGACAATCCAACAGACACTGCACAATGCAGACCAAGGAGGACGCCACTTCTCCAGATAAGGCACACAAAAGCTCGCTTGGCCTTTGCAAAAGCTCATCTGGACAAAGACGACGACTTTGGTCTTCTGTGTTATCGTATGAAACAAAAATTTTATTGTTTGGTCACAATGAGGTTTCCTTCATTTGGCGTAAAAAAGGAGAAGCCTTCAACCCAAAGAACACCATCCCCACTGTCAAACATGGTGGTTGGAACCTAATGCTTTGGGGGTGTTTTTCAGCCAATGGACCAAAGAACCTAATCACCGTAAACACACAGCAAAAGTGGTGAAAAATGGTTAGCAGACAACAACATTAACGTTTTGGAGTGGCCCAGCCAGAGTCCAGACCTGAATCCAATTGAGAATCTGTGGAGGGAGCTAAAGATCAGGGTGATGGCAAGAAGAGCCTCCAAGCTGAACGATTTGGAGCTCATTGCTAAAGATGAATGGGCAAAAATACCTGTGGAGACATGCAAAAAGCTGGTCTGCAATTATAAGTGTTTGATTGCTGTAGTAGCCAATAAAGGCTTTTCTATTGATTATTGAGAAGGGTATGAATAATTTTGGACTGGACACTTTTTTGCTCAAATGTAAATAAAAGCTGAGAAATGTTTTTTTTTTCCATAATAATGCCTCTTGTACATCGTCTTATTTTCTTTTGGGAGACACCCATGTCATTTCCAGTCAAAAAATTACTTGCTGGTTGAATAAAAGTAAAAATTTGCCAGGGGTATGAATAATTATGGGCAGCACTGTATGCCACCCCCCTCCCAGTGCCCTCAGTATATATATATATATATATAAATATATATATATATATATATATATATATATATTTATTTATTTATTTATATTAGCACTTTGTAGTGCCCCCTGGATATACCTTGATCCCGTAGTGCCCCCAGTATGTATAAAAGCCCCCATAGTGCCCATTGTACATATTTCTTCATAGTCCTGTTACTGCCAACAAATTGAAAAACAAAACAAAAAAACATACCCCATCCATTTGTACGCACAGGGATACTTGCTCCTCAATGCAGGCACCAGAACCTGATGCTCCCAGTGTGATTATGTGACATTACCATGGTGTTTGCATCAGGTCCTGCTGCCTCTAGTAAGGAAAGTGTGTTCTTACACGAGAGGTATTATTTTTTCTTAACCCCTGAGAGGCTTTTTTTTTTTATAAAGTGTACTTGTTTTTAATAGATGTTAAATGATTTCACTCCTGTCTAACCAGCCGGTAAAGATTGGCCCACTGATTTCAATGCAGTCCATCTAGCCATGAAAACAGCCAAAAATAGGAAGTCCTATTTTTTTGATGGCCGCTCTTCACTAGCAGTTACAAAAAGTGAATAGCCCCACAGACTTTAATTGGGTCTGAAAACAGCAGTTACAAAAACAGCTATCACACGTATGTTTTTCACCGTCGTGTAAATGGCGGCTTAGGCCACTTTCATACAGGCAGGTCTAGTTCACACTTCAGTTATTTGACCTGTGATTTTGCATCAGTAAGGCCTCATGCAGACGACCGTGCTGTTTTTTGCGGACCGCAAAACGGACAAGAATAGGACATGCTATATTTTTTTTGCTGGGCCTCGGAACGGAGCAATGGATGCAGACAGCACACGGAGTGCTGTCCGCATCTTTTGCGGCCCCATTGAAGTGAATGGGTCCGCACCCGAGCCGCAAAAACTGCGGCTCGGATGCGGACCCGAAACAGTCGTGTGCATGAGGCCTTATAGCGAGCCAAAATCAGGTGTGGATCAAAACCACAGAACAGGTGCAAATCTTTCCATTATGCCTAATTTCTCTGTAGGCTCCATTACTAGCTTTTGGCTCACAATCACTGATGAAAATCACTGATCAAACATTGACTGCGTGAACTGAGCCTCAGTGTTTGGTCATGGATTCACATCAGCGATTGTGAGTCAAATCCAGGTGCAGGTCAAATACACAGAAAAGGTGTAAACCTTTCCATTATATCTTATCTCTTTCTAGGTTTCACTCCTGGTTTTGGTTGATCAAACACCAGCTGTATGAATAAGGCTACTGATACAGAAACTTTCTCGCGCTACTTTTCCCAAACTTGGTGGTGGGGGAAATCGCAATGCAAGAAAACAGCGGACTATAATGAACAAATATAAGCTATTGTGAACCTTGCAAATTGCAAATGTGGTATCTATGCAGGTATTCTCCAGCTTCAGATCCGTCTTAGAGCTCCCTCTGATACCTACTTCAGCCATACACTCCGGTGAAATATCTATTGTGCAATGAACCCCTATGACCAGCTTGTGGTCACAAATCTCGCTTTCACCAACAGTTCCGTTAGCTCAAGTGTTTGATGTTCTTTTGAATCTGTTAATTCACAATGACTCAAGTATAAAAGCACACACATAATTCACATACAGCGTACAGAAGAAGGGGAAATAAGATGAGAAGGAATAATAAAGGGATGAAATAAACCCATATGTAGCAACGCTAACAATATAGCACTGCATTTTATTATTTTATACTGCAAGATAAAGAATCATGAGAGGCAGTAAAATAGTAGCTATGAAATTTATGAGACCTTTGCTCTGGTATTAAACGCACACAAAGTATGTAATGAAGCCTTGATTTTGTATTTTAAGCCATTCCATACACACCCAGTTTTTACCTTCAGTAACAGCCCCTATATTGATCATGCGGGCACAGCCTGATCAGTGCACGGTACATGTACGGTGGAATGCAGGACCTCAATTCCAGCTGCCTTGTACACATATAAGCATGTTAGAAACGGGTATCAATGGAAAGGATAAAAAAGGAATTTATACAATTTATCCTTTTCTTTTGTGATGAATTTAAAATATACTACTGGAAAAAGATTTTTTTTTTATATAAATAAAAATAAGTCGGTTAATCAGTTAAAAGGGTTTTTACAAGATTTAAATCTCTGTATCTGATCGGTGGGGGTCTGACACCCGCAACCCCCGCCGATCGGCTTTTTGAGAAGGCACCGGTGCTCCCGTGAGCGCCGCGGCCTTCTCCTTCCTCACCAAGCACAGCACCGCATATTGTATAGCGGCTGTGCTTGGTATCGCAGTTTAACCCCATTGACTTTTATGGGGCTGGTGTGCCTAGGCCATGTGAATGATGAACGTGTTTTCACTCGGCCTAGGAAAAGCTGCGAGAATGACGCAGCACTACTGTGAGCGCTGATGCCTTCTCAAACAGCGATTGGTGGGGCTCGGCCAGGTCATCCAAGTCTCAGAACACCCCCTTAAGATAAAAAGCCTAATTTTACAATATGGCAATGGTGAAGGGTGTTACATGTAGTGTTCAAAGTTCCAAGATCCTTACTTTACAAAAAGATCCTCCACATACTTTTGTCTGCTATCACTGTTGCTTTTTTCTGACACCATATTTTTTTTATTACAGGTCTGTTGATTGAGTGGTGTTGAAGTGTTCACTTGCTTGTTAGATGAACGTGTGCACCATTTGTGCAATTAATGGACTTTGGAAAGAGCCAAGTAGAGAAGCTGGATGGTCCATCTGTCAAATCTTGGAAAGAGTTGGACGAGAAGTTTGTATAGTGCATTAGCGGTCAGAGCAGGGAACTCACACAGGTACAGAGGGGTCTTGACTGTCAAGACAGACAGAGGCACCCCAAGATTGTCGTATAAGTAGAGCTGCTGTATCTCAAATGACAGACACAGCATCACAATTTGGCTCTGCAGTAGCCCCTGGGATGACTACCCTGATAATAGGAACGATCTACTTGAAGCAGGACTACATTCACGCATGCCACTGATATTTCATGATCACCAAGATCGCCTGTACTGGTGCCATGAGAGACCCTACTGGAGGCATGAATGGCAAACAATAGAGTAAAGCTGGACTGAGGGCTTTAGCCTTAGGGGGAGGCGACCATGACGGGGGGTGGTTTAAGGAGACCAAGGGTGGGGATTGGTGTATTTGTAGGGGGATCGGGGAGGAGTTAGGGGGTTTATGGGAGGAGTGTGGTCAGTAAGAGGGGCCATTTTGTGGGGAGAAACAACTGGACAAACTGTGCTCACCGGAGATGGAGGCCTTTATGGCAGAGCTACGGGCAGCAGCAGCGGAGCGTGGCGAGGTTTGGCTCCAGGAGCGCGGGCAGGAGCTGCTGAGAGGGGCGGCGGAGGTGCCTGTGTTGCCTCCGCCCACGGTTTCCCGGCCGCGGCGGTCTATCCCACCGGCGCGCCTTAGCCCGGATAGCGGACCCCCTCGGGCTCAGCACTGGAGACAGAGCCCCAACAGGGATCCTCCACGCCTGCAGGCCCCGTTCCTCCCAGCACGCCCAGGCGTGGGAGGAATCCAGTTAGTAGGCGGAGCCCCCATGCAGGCAGTGCCAGGTCTGCCCTGCCAGTGACGCAGCAGAGGGAGTCGGGAGCAGGTTCGGCAGGCCCAGTCATGGGAGAAGTGGCTGGGGCCCCTCGGCGTGCTGAGGTAGGAGAAGATGGCGGAGCTGCTGCAGGCCGCGTGGCAGGAGGCTCTTGTCCAGGACCACCGGGATGCAAGAGGGGGTTGGCTCCGCCTCCCCTGAAGATGCAGGAGAAGACTGTCCGGCCGACGTCCCTGGCTCCGGCCTAGCCAGGGGACACTCAGGAGATGTCTGTCCAGGAGGATCTGCGCAGAGGACCAGTCGGGAAGCAGGATCTGCGGCTGGTGGGGTCACAGCACCCTTGCAGCCAGGTGAGCAGCAGTGGGGACCTTTAGTGCAGTGGGGTGCTAGCTTAGCTGCGGGGGGAGGGGGGCCCCAGGCAGAACTGAGTAAAGATTTGGGGCAGTTGTTGGGGGGGGGTTAGCCGGTTTGGTAGCAGGATGGGGCATGGGGACCGTCCCCATTGCCGGAGTGGGGTGTTGGGGGGGGGCTCTGGGCCGGCGGGATCGGGTGTGCGGGCCAGCTCGGTGTCTGTTCAGACGCAGGCGGGGTGCTCAGGGCAGGAAGATGCGACGCGGTTGTATGACAGGACGAAGGGGGAGGTATATGTATATGTATGTTTTGAGGGTCCCCTGGGGGCGCCTCTTAAGCAGGAGGTGAGGGACAAAATATGGAAAGGGGAGTACGTAGATATTTTTTCCTTGCTCCCTTTGGAGAAATATAACTTAGATAAAGTTCAGAAGGACCGGAGCAAGAAGGAGGACGAGGAAAAGCGCAGGCACGGGCTTATACAGAGGTAGTTTGCAAACTGGTTACAGGCGTTTGCGATACTGGCGAGCGTCATAGGGGAAAAAGAGCCGGGATGTTGCTCCGCTCTATTTTGCTACCTGGATGCCATTGGGGAAGCATACAGGGTATATGGGGGTTTAGCGTGGCTGCGGTATGATGAACAATTTAGGCAGCGGAAGGCAGTGCGTCCGGGTGTCAGATGGGATCACAAGGATATTGCCTTGTGGTTAAAAGTGACGGCACCGGTTAGATCAGGGCAGTCCTTTCGGGGGGAGGCCGGGGGCGGAGGGCAGTCGGGTTTTGCGGCAGCTTCCGTAAAAGGACTGTGCTTCCTGTTCAATGAGGGTGGATGTAAGTTTGGGGCCAAGTGCAAGTTTAAGCATGAGTGCTCCAACTGCGGGGGCTTGCACGGGGCGGCCCGGTGTTTTAGGAGGGGCAGGCAAAAAGGCGGAGAGGGGTCTGAAAAAGGGGGAGACGCTGGTTCGTCTGGAAAAGTTGGAGCCGTATCTCGATAGGTATCCTGATAGGAAGGCCACAGAGATGCTAGGGGAGGGTTTGCGTTGGGTTTTCAGATCCCGTTTGTTCCTTCTGGCGCTAGGTTAGTTACAAAAAATTTGCGGTCGGCAATTGAGCACCCGGGGGTGGTTACGGAAAAGTTGGAAAAGGAGGTTAGATTAGGTAGGATGGCTGGCCCTTTTGCGGGGCCACCCTTGTTGGATTTGCGTATGTCCCCGTTGGGGGTGGTCCCAAAAAAGGAGGTCAATAAATTCCAGTTGATTCACCACCTGTCCTTCCCTAAGGGAACGTCGGTTAACGATAGCATTGACCCGGCCTTATGCTCTGTGGTCTATACGTCGTTTGATGCGGCAGTGACATGGGTGAGGCGGTTCGGTCGGGGAGCGCTAATGGCAAAGACAGATATCGAGGCGGCGTTTAGGCTTTTGCCGGTACATCCTAATAGTCTGCACCTATTGGGCTGTTTTTGGAATGTTTTTTTTTTTGTGGATCGTGTTTACCGATGGGCTGTTCATTGTCTTGCGCATATTTTGAGATGTTTAGTTCTTTTTTGGAATGGGCGGTTAGGGATTCGTCTGGGTGGGATTCTGTTATCCACTACCTGGACGATTTTCTTTGCGTGGGCCCTGCAGAGTTGAGGGTTTGTTCGGTTTTGTTGCATACGTTAGAGGGGTTGTTTGGGGTTCCTTTAGCTAGGGAGAAGACGGTGGGCCCTACGACTAAATTTAGCTTTCTCGGGATAGAAATTGATTCTGAGCGCATGGAATATAGGCTTCCTCTGCATAAGTTAGTGGACTTGAAACAGGAAGTGGCACGGGCAGGGCAGTTGCAAAAAATTCAGTTGCGGGAGCTTCAGTCGCTTCTGGGAAAGCTTAATTTCGCATGTCGAATTATGCCCATGGGCAGGATTTTCAGCAGACGGTTGGCGGGGGCGACGGCAGGGGCTCAGGCGCCCCATCATTTCATTAGGCTGTGGCGGGAGTAAAAGGGGGACTTGTTGGTTTGGGGTGCATTTCTGGAAAAATATAATGGTCGTTCCTTGTTCATGGATTGGTGGAGTCGTTCGATTTTGACCCGTTTTCAGATGCGGCGGGGGGTTTGTGGTTTTGGGGTTTATTGTGCGGGGGAATGGTGTGCAGGGAGGTGGCCGGACAGTTGGTTTCTGAGGGGTTGGGTTAAGAATTTGGCTTGTTAGAACTTTTCCCGATAGTGGTGGCGGTGATGTTGTGGGGGCGGGTTTATAGGAATAAGAAAGTTCGGTTCCACTGCGACAACCTGGGGGTAGTTCAGGCAATTAATGGTTTGTCGGCCTCTTCGTCATTGGTAGTTCGGCTGTTGCAGAGGTTGGTGTTGGAGTGTTTGTCAATTAACGCATGGGTGGTGGCGGTTCATGTGCCTGGGGTTGACAACTGCAATGCTGATGCTCTCTCTCGTTCGCAGTGGGACCTGTTTCCGTCAGCTGGCTCCGGGGGCAGCGGAAGTGGGGCTGGAGTGTCTAACCTGTCTTTGGGAAGTGCTGGCGTTACAGTGACTGGTCTTATCCGGTCTTCACTGGCGCCTGGTACGTGGGAGCTGTATTCGAAAGCTTGGAATCGGTGGGAGGAGTGGACGGGTAGCTTGGGGGCTGGGGAGGGAGATTAGGAGATTGCTCTGCTGTTGTTTATAGGCCATTGTTGGGATGAGGGTTGGTCTGTCGCAAATATGAATGGTCGTATGGCGGGGTTAGCATTTGGTTTTCGGGTCAGAAAGTCGTTCTTGGTGGCGAGGGCTTTGAAGGGTTGGCGGCGGGAAAAGGGGGGAGGTGATGATCGGCGGCCTGTATCTTTCGCATTACTGTTGCAGTTAGGTGAGCAGTCGGAGGGGGTCTGCAGTTCACTGAGGGAGGCGCGGTTATTTTGCTTGGCTTTCTCGTTGACCTTTTTTGGGGCGTTGCGGTTGGGGGAGTTAGTTTGTCCTCCTGTTCATAGAGCGGGAGGCTTATTGAGAGATGATGTTTATGTTTTTTCGGACAGGGTAGAATTCGTTATTAGACGATCTAAACGGATGTGGAAGGGAGAGTTCGCAGAGTAGTGTTGTTGGAGATCCCGGACTGTTTGATGCGTCCGGTGCGTTGCATGAGGGCATATTGTCCGGACGTGAGAACGGTGTTGTCTGTTGTTGGTTCATCAGGATGGGTCGTTTCTCTTGCGTTATCAGTTTATAGCTGTGTTTAGACGGTGCTTAGGTCAAATAGGAATGGGGTGGAAGGGGTACTCGGGTCATTCGTTTAGAATAGGGGCGGCAACCGAGGCTGCCAGATGGGGTTTGGGGGACGACGTCATCAGGAGGATAGGGAGGTGGGAATCTGTACGGTTCGTTCGTATGTCCGGTCAGAGTGGTTGTGAGGTGGGGGGGGGGGGATTTTGCGGTTGTTCAGATATGTTTATTTATCTATGGTGGTGGCGTGCGGGTTTACTCCTGGTATTTTTCTGTGTTTTCTCGTTTCAGGTTCGGAGCCGGCGTTGATTTGGGTTCTAGGGCACTCATGTTTTTTGGGGTGCTCTGGCAGCGGTCAGGCCGGATGGGCAGCAGCTTGGTTTCGCTCGGGAGGTGGCGGTGGTGAGATGGATAGGTCGGCAGGGCATGACATGGAGCAGGGTTTTATCGGAATTTCACAGGTATGTCAAGCAAGATAGGGCCCCGGACGTATTAGTCTTGCATGTGGGAGGTAATGATTTGGCTGCCCGGCCGTTTAGGGAGCTACTACGGGACGTGAAATTTGACTTGCTGCGGTTATGGGCGATGTTTCCAAAAATGTTAACGGTCTGGTCAGACATCGTTCCGAGAACGGTGTGGCGAGGGGCGCGTTCAGTTGACGGTATCAACAAGGCCAGAGTGAAAGTTAATAGGGCCATTAGCAGGTTTATGTCTAGGAGTGAAGCCTTGTCGATTCGTCACAGGGAGCTTGAGAAAGGGGTTGGGGGGGGTTTGGCGTAGTGACGGGGTACATCTCAATGCTCTGGGTTTAGACATGTGGTGCTTAGCGTTGTAGGAGGGAATGGAGATTGCTGTTCATGTGTGGAGGGACGCACAGGCTTAAGGGGTCAAGCCGGTGCGTCTGTGGCGGTGGGAGGTCCTTGGAGTTGGTGAGTTTATCAGTTGATGAAGATGGGAGGGCCCCACGGTGGGGGCTGGACTCCCATAGGTTGGTGGGCGGCTGTGGCTGAATTGTTGGGGTGAGCCGGCAGGGGTACCTCCGAGCCAGCAGTCAACGGCTGGAGGCAAGTTGGCTCACCCCGATATGGTTATTCAGTGGTTTTGGGGATTCAAGGACCTCCCCCTCGGTGACTGAAGATTTGGTACAGGTTAATAATGTTGGTATTAAAAAAGGTTATTTTTGTATGTTTGTTAATAAAAGGCTGCTTTGGCCATATTAATCCAAAATGTGGTGTCTGTCATTATTGAATTAAGGTGGGAACTTAGGAATGTAAGGGGGTGGGTGAGTTAGGGTTAATGGGGGGGAAGGGTCGAGTGAACATAGCCAGTACCCCCGTCATGTTCAGCGATACAAACAGGTTTGGTCTTTTACTAATAATGACCACATCATAGTTTGCAGGACAGCTGGAGAGTGACTGTTGCCACCATGCATAGATTGGAGATACACAGGACCAGCACCAGTTGTCATGGTATGCTGTGCCATTAGCTACCATGGCAGTCCCTGCCTGGTATTTATGGTGGGAACATTGATCAGCCTTTAGTATGTCCAGTACATTGTGGAACCAGTCCTACTGCCAACAAGACAACGGCCGCCCACATGGTGCCTGCACTACGCAATGCTTTCTTTAAGGTATCCAGCAGCTCCCATGGACAGCTCTATCACCAGATCTCTCCCCATTCAGAATGTCTGGGACTGGATGGGGTGATGGATCTCCCATGTACAGCAGCCAACAACCACCTTTGCTGAACTACAGGTACAAGTTTAAAGAGCCTGAAATGACATACCACAGGAGGATATGACTGTTCCCATGCCAGAGTGTCAGCCTGTATTGATGCAAGTTGAGATGCCACCAAGTAATAATGTGATCCTGCTTCAACATATACCCTGCTGCCGAAAAAATAAAGATTGCACCACATTGGCTGTGTGATCAACTGACCAAGCATCACTGGCAGTTCATATTTTGTCAATCTCCACTCAATTGCATTAAGTTTTCCTGGTGTTCTTTTTTAATTTTTTGCTAGTGTAGATAACACAAGCTAATTTTTTTGCACATTAAGGGATATTTATTATTGTCTCCGCCACTATTGTGGCATAAAAAAAAAACACCAATTACAGCACACTCCATAATTGCACAATAATTAGCTATTTTCACTTCGACACTTTAAAAAAAAAAAAAGTGATGAGAAAAGTGTGTGGGACTTTGCAGAGCAACATGGCCTCCTGCGGCCTGCTTACTTATTATTTAGGACTGAAACTGGTGTAAAATAATAGTTCAAACCTATGCCAGCTCATAGATGGTGTAGATTTGAAAGTCTGGTGCACATACTAACTGGAAACTTTAAGACTGGAGTTTGTAATGCCAGCCTAAGGCTACTTTCACACTTGTGTTTTTGCTGGATCTGGTAGGGTTAAGCAAAAACGCTTCCGTTACTGATAATACAACCATCTGCATCCGTTATGAATGGATCCGGTTGTATTATCTTTAACATAGCCAAGACTGATCAGTCATGAACTCCATTGAAAGTCAATAGGGGATGGATCCATTTTGTATTGTGTCAGAGAAATCAGTCCCCATTGACTTGCATTGTGGGTCATGACTGATCAGTTTTGCTCCACATCCCAGGACGGAAAGCAAACTGCAGCATTGGAAGCCATTTGGCACCAGGAGAGGTATAGTTGTGGACTCTCATTGCATTCTTTGGTGGCCATTTGGCACCAGGAGTGGTGTGGAGTGGGCCCAGCATACATGTTGATACCTGCATTCCTTGGATATAATGGAGGCCATTTTGGCACCAAAGATGACAGAAATTAAAGCCGGCCCAGCATGCATGTGGAACCTACACTCCCTGAATCGTATGGTAACCGTCATGACACATAACAGGTAGAATTTTGTGTTAGGAACCAGTCTTACAGAGATCAACTTGACGTGCGGCAGATGGGCTCAAATAATTTTGTACAAAATTATTTGCCAAGCATCTCTAATTTATAGCACTAGCAATTATTATGCATTTTTGTACTTTATTTGGTTTGCAGAGAGCTGTTGCATTGCAGGTTTTGTTTTACAGTGTTGTTCTCAGCCATAGCAACATGCCCCTGCACATTGGGATGTGCTGACTGACCCCCTTTTTCTTTGCATTTTGATTTTCCAGTTTACATCAGGAAGATTAAAGTCTCCCATAATGATAACTTCCCCCTTCAATGTCATTTTAGCCATTTCCTCAACTAGTAGATCCAATTCTTTGACTTGGCTAGGTGGTCTATATATCACACCTACACGAGTTACCTTATGATTATCAAGCTGCAAGGTAACCCAAACTGACTCTAAATTGGTCTCGCTAACTTGTATTAAATTCGATTTTATGCTATCTTTCACATACAGGGCCACCCCTCCCCTCTTCTTGCCTTCTCTGTCTTTCCTATTTGCCTTCTCTGTCTTTCCGATATAGAGAGAACCCTGGTATTGTTATATCCCAGTCATTACTCCCATTAAACCACGTCTCAATAACAGCCACTACATCTATATTCTCAGATGCCTCAAGTTCATTGATCTTATTCCCTAAACTGCGAGCATTTGTAGACCAGACTCTGAGCTTGTCATTTCTTAACCTATGTGCTACTGGCATCTTCTGGCATTGTTCCAGGGGGCAGTCGGACTGCTGGATTATGACCATTTTGCCCCCCTTTCCTAGTTTAAATGCTCCTTAGCAAATACTTGGAACTGTTCACTGAGGACATTCGTTCCCTTGAGAGAAAGATGCAAACCATCTTTCTTGTACAGTTCTTTTCCATTCCAACGAGAGCTAACATGAGACACAAAGCCAAACCCTTGGTACAGACACCATTCACCAAGCCATACATTGAATTCCTTAATGCGCATCTTCCTGTCATACTGAAGGTTATGCACAGGCAAAACTGCAGAGAATGAAACAGTTGATGCAACCTCCTGTATATCATTTCCAAATGTGTGAAAAGCTTCCTTCACCTTTGAAACCTCATTGCAAGCCAGATCATTTGTCCCAAGATGGACAACAACATCCACCTCCCTTTCCTGCTTTGCTTGTCTAACAATATTAAGGATACGTCGTTTATCCCTGCTAGCGGTAGCACCAGGGATACATCTCAACACCATTTTCCTCAAACTTCACACCTCTTATGATGGAATCGCCACCAACATTACAAGTAACGTTAATTAGCGATGAATTTGTGGTGTAAACGCACTGCCGATTACTCGATGAACATGTATCTTTTGTGCAGCACAAAGATTATAGTTTCCCAGTGGCAGATCATGCTGTGTAAACAGTATGGGGAAGAGCAATGAAGGAGCTGGAGGAGATCGCTGCGATCAGCAGATAGTGGGGAAAGAACGCCTCTTTCCCGACAATCTGCTAGATCATCGTTCTGTGTAAAGGGATCATTAGTTATAGCAGATGCACTGATTACTATGACCTTCACACAGACAATACTGCAGAAACATCCTAGTCCCTGAAGCAATGCCAACTTTTATGGTATGGTATCAGTGACCAAATTAGTTTGGCAACTCTCATGCACCCTTATCAGGGTGGTACCCTGAAATGGGTTGCAGGAAGGGTTAAATTACTATAATAGTGACTTGAGGCAGGGGCATCTAATAGGTGATTGAACTTTCTCTCTATGCCAGGTGAATTTAATGGGGTTCTGCACTTTATTTAAACTGATGATCTATCCTCTGGATAGATCATCAGCATCTGATCAGCGGGGGGTCCGACCCCCGGGACCCCCGCCGATCAGCTGTTTGAGAAGGATAGATCAGTTTAAACAAAGTGCAGAACCGCTTTAACTCCACCCCAGAGTGTAGTCCTATGTGAAAGAGTTTTATTACAGACTTCAGACATGCAACTGTATAGTGCGTTTTAGCCAAATTAAACCAAAAATTTGTGATTATAAAATATTAAAAATTAGATTCCTCAGTGGTTGATACCCTTTAATGAATAACTTAAAAGATGACAAAATTGCAAGCTTTCGAGACTACTCAGATACCTTCCTCAGGCAGGTTATAACCGTGTCTGAAGATTCACATATTTATACACAACAGTATATAGGAATATTGGTGTAGATGAGACAAGTGATGTAAAGCAGATCAATATGTGTAGAGGTAAACAGTTGTAGCTGTAAATTGTTCTAACAGTTATAGATAAAGAGTGTGAAATTTTTATATTGTCCCCTGATAGAAATCCAGTCAATCATTTAAGGAACCCAGGAGGTCTGACAGATACATTTCTTAAGAGATGTTGAAGGACATAAATCCATGCGACACATTCACTCCTGATCGGAGTGTGTCAAAAGTCATCATGAGCTTTTACTCCCAGACTCTCCTGTCCTCCTTAGATTTTAAATTTCTTTTTAATATCAAGACTTATGTCTGTGATGTGGTCATGGCTGCAAAAGTGTTTTGGTAGAGACAAATCTTTCCTTTATTCTTTTATTGTGGGGCGATGATGGTTCATTCTTGTCCTAAGCTTTTGACCAGGGAACAATAAAACTTTCACACCATCTGTAACCGCTACAACAATTTACTGCTACAACTGTCTGAGGATCAGACCCGAGAAGTCTCCAAAGCTTGTAATTTTGTCATCATCTTTTCAGTTACCGGTAGCCATTAAAAGGTCTCAGCTACTAAGGAATCTTATTTTTATATCTGCTATTTACTGTCTGTCAGGACCGCCTTATTCCTATTTATAATGTTTGCTGTGATAATATATGTTTTATAGTTATGTGCTGTGGTGTAACATGTTCTGGTGTGATTCACATATACAGTTGCAAGAAAAAGTATGCAAACCCTTTGGAATGATATGGATTTCTGCACAAATTGGTCATAAAATGTGATCTGATCTTCATCCAAGTCACAACAATAGACAATCACAGTCTGCTTAACCTCTTAAGGACACAGGGCGTACAGGTACACCCTTATGTCCTAGTACTTAAAGACACAGGGCGCACCTGTACGCCCTGTGTATTTCTGATCACCGCCGAGCAGGCACCTCGACTAAATGCCCGGGGGGGTCCCGTGACCCCCCCATGTCGCCGATCACCGCAAACCGCAGGTCAATTCAGACCTGCGGTTTGCGGCTTTTACCTATTGCGACGGTGGGCGTTGCCATCGGGTCCCCATGCGGCTGTAGGGGGACCCGATGGCATGGAAGGCAGCGCGATGTCTAAGGAAGGCATCACGCTGCCTTCCGGTGACGAGCCTGTGAGATCCAGCCCCCTGGATCTCACAGGCCGGAAGCTGTATAAGTAATACACACTGTATTACTCATACAGCCAATGCATTCCAATACAGAAGTATTGGAATGCATTGTAAAGGATTAGACCCCCAAAAGTTCAAGTCCCAAAGTGGGACAAAAAAATTAAGTGAAAAAAAAAGTTGAAAAAATAAAGTTTTCCCCCCAAAAAATTAAAAGTTTCAAGTAAAAATAAACAAAAACGTCATTTTCCCCAAATAAAGTAAAAAAAAAAAAATTGGTAAAAAAATAGGAGGAAAAAAAAAAGTATACATATTAGGTTGAGATACCCCCCTACATACAGGGGTTTGAATCAGGCATTTGAAATACAGACATTTTGTGCAAAGATATATTTACTTCAGGCCTACACTGGTTCAGACCGTGTGAGATATCCCCTCTACATACAGGGGTATACATATTAGGTATCGCCTCGTCCGTATTGACCGGCGTTTGCCCACCAAAATAGTACCAATCTAACAGTCACCTCATCCCACAAAAAATGAGCCCCTACCTGAGACAATGGCCCAAAAAATAAAAAAAACTATGGCTCAGACTATGGAGACACTAAAACATCATTTTTTTTGTTTGAAAAAAAGCTGTTATTGTATAAAACTTACATAAATAAAAAAAAAGTATACATATTTGGTATCACCACGTTCGTATCGACTGGCTCTATAAAAATATCACATGACCTAACCTCTCAGATGAACACCGTAAAAAATAAAAACTGTGCTAAATAAACCATTTTTTGTCACCTTACAAAAAGTGCAATAGCAAGCGATCAAAATATAATATGCAACCCAAAATAGTGCCAAACAGTCATCTCATCCCGCAAAAAATGAGACCCTACGTAAGATAAATCGCCCAAAAACTGAAAAAAACTATGGCTCTCAGACTATGGAGACACTAAAACATGATTTTTTTTTTGTTTCAAAAAATATTATTGTGTAAAACTTACATAAATAAAAAAAGTATACATATTAGGAATCGCCGCGTCCGTGACAACCTAGTCTATAAAAATACCACATGATCTAACCTGTCAGATGAATGTTGTAAATAACAAAAAATAAAAATGGTGCCAAAACAGCTATTTCTTGTTATCTTGCCTCACAAAAAGTGTAATATAGAGCAACCAAAAATCATATGTACCCTAAACTAGTACCAACAAAACTTCCACCCTATCCCGTAGTTTCTAAACTGGGGTCACTTTTTTGGAGTTTCTACTCTAGGGGTGCATCAGGGGGGCTTCAAATGGGACATGGTGTCAAAAAAACCAGTCCAGCAAAACCTGCCTTCCAAAAACCCTATGGCATTCCTTTCCTTTCCTTCTGCGCCCTGCCGTGTGCCCGTACAGCAGTTTACAACCACATATGGGGTGTTTCTGTAAACTACAGAATCAGGGCCATAAATATTGAGTTTTGTTTGGCTGTTAACCCTTGCTTTGTTACTGGAAAAAAATAGATTAAAACTGAAAATGTAACAAAAAAATTTAATTCTGAAATTTCATCCCCATTTGCCAATAACTCTTGTGGACCACCTAAAGGGTTAACAAAGTTTGTAAAATCAGTTTTGAATACCTTGAGGGGTGTAGTTGCTTAGATGGGTCACTTTTATGGAGTTTCTACTCCAGGGGTGCATCAGGGGGCTTCAAATGGGACATGGTGTAAAAAAAAAAAAAAAAACAGTCTAGCAAAACCTGCCTTCCAAAAACCCTATGGCATTCCTTTCCTTCTGCGCCCTGCCGTGTGCCCGTACAGCGGTTTACGACCACATATGGGGTGTTTCTGTAAACTACAGAATCAGAGCTATAAATATTGAGTTTGGTTTGGCTGTTAACCCTTGCTTTGTAACTGGAAACAAATTATTAAAATGGAAAATCTGCCAAAAAAGTGAAATTTTGAAATTGTATCTCTATTTTCCATTAATTCTTGTGGAACACTTAAAGGGTTAACAAAGTTTGCAAAATCAGTTTTGAATACCTTGAGGGGTGTAGTTTCTAGAATGGGGTCATTTTTGGGTGGTTTCTATTATGTAAGCCTTTCAAAGTGACTTCAGACCTGAACTGGTCCCTAAAAATTGGGTTTTTGAAAATTTCGGAAAAATTTCAAGATTTGCTTCTAAACTTCTAAGCCTTGTAACATCCCCAAAAAATTAAATATCATTCCCAAAATGATCCAAACATGAAGTAGACATATGGGGAATGTAAAGTTATAACTATTTTTGGAGGTATTACTATGTATTATAGAAGTAGAAAAATTGAAACTTGGAAATTTGCTAATTTTTCAAAATTTTTGCTAAATTTTGTATTTTTTTTATAAATAAAAATGAATATTTTTGACTTCATTTTACCAGTGTCATGAAGTACAATATGTGACGAAAAAACTATTTTAGAATGGCCTGGATAAGTCAAAGCGTTTTAAAGTTATTACCACTTAAAGTGACACTGGTCAGATTTGCAAAAAATGGCCTGGTCCTTAAGGTAAAATAAGGCTGTGTCCTTAAGGAGTTAAACTAATAACACACAAAGAATTAAATGTTACCATGTTTTTATTGAACACACCATGAAAACATTCACAGTGCAGGCTGAAAAAGTATGTGGACCCCTAGACTAATGACATCTCCAAGGGCTAATTGGAGTGAGGTGTCAGCCAACTGGAGTACAATCAATGAGATGAGATTGGAGGTGTTGGCTACAGCTGCCCTGCCCTATAAAAAAAAACAAAAAAAAACAAAAAAAAAAAAACACACACCAGTTCTGAGTTTGCTTTTCACAAGAAGCATTACCTGATGTGAATGATGCCTGGCACAAAAGAGCTCTCAGAAGACCTACGATTAAGAATTGTTGACTTGCATAAAGCTGGAAAGGGTTATAAAAGTATCTCTAAAAGCCTTGCTGTTTATCAGTCCACGGTAAGACAAATTGTCTATAAATGGAGAAAGTTCAGCACTGCTGCTACTCTGCCTAGGAGTGGCCGTCCTGTAAAGATGACTGCAAGAGCACAGCGCAGACTGCTCAATGAGGTGAAGAAGAATCCTAGAGTGTCAGCTAAAGACTTACAAAAGTCTCTGGCATATGCCAACATCCCTGTTAGCGAATATACGATACATAAAACACTAAACAAGAATGGATTTCATGGGAGGATACCACAGAAGAAGCCACTGCTGTCCAAAAAAAACATTGCTGTACGTTTACAGTTTGCACAAGAGCACCTGGATGTTCCACAGCAGTACTGGCAAAATATTCTGTGGACAGATGAAACCAAAGTTGAGTTGTTTGGAAGAAACACACAACACTATGGGCCAGATTTATCATTAGCTCAGGTCAGAATAATGGAGTGAAAAAGTCCCAAAAAAAGTCCCAAACGCTAAAACTGCGCACAAATTTGCGACTTTTTTCTGCTCTGCACTATGCTCGCCAGTTTTCTGAAAGTGGGCGTGTTTTCTTATGTAAATTAATCTCTAGACAGATTTACTATTGGGATTATTTAAAAAGTCGCAAAAAAGTCGCAATTTCACACTGCTTATCTTATGAGACTTTTTAATAGAACATGCGACTTTTTCATAAAAACGTGCGACTTATTCGTAAAGATGTGCGACTTTTGTAAAGCTGCTTACTGACGAATAAACTGCTACCGTCAAACCACATTTATTACAGTCTTAAAGGGCCGATCATAAATCTGACTTGGCTAAAACTGACTTTAGCCATATGTGAAAGTGGAGTGAGCTGTCAGAGTCATGATAAATCTGGCCCTATGTGTGGAGAAAAAAAAAGAGGCACAGCACACCAACATCAAAACCTCCTCCCAACTGTGAAGTATGGTGGTGGGGACATCATGGTTTGGGGCTGCTTTGCTGCGTCAGGGCCTGTACGGATTGCTATCATCGATACAGAGGATGGGTGTTGCAACAGGACAATCGACCCAAAGCATAGAAGTAAATAAACAACAGAATGGCTTAAACAGAAGAAAATACGCCTTCTGGAGGGGCCCAGTCAGAGTCCTGACCTCAACCCGATTGAGATGCTGTGGCATGACCTCAAGAAAGCGATTCACTCCAGACATCCCAAGAATATTGCTGAACTGAAACAGTTCTGTAAAGAGGAATGGTCAAGAATTACACCTGACCGTTGTGCACGTCTGATCTGCAACTACAGGAAAAGTTTGGTTGAAGTTATTGCTGCCAGAGGTTCAACCAGTTATTAAATCCAAGGGTTCACATACTTTTTCCACCTGCACTGTGAATGTTTACATGGTGTGTTCAATAAAAACATGGTAACATTTAATTCTTTGTGTGTTATTAGTTTAAGCAGACTGTGATTGTCTATTGTTGTGACTTAGATGAAGATCAGATCACATTTTATGACCAATTTGTGCAGAAATCCATATCATTCCAAAGGGTTCACATACTTTTTCTTGCAACTGTATATACAGTATGTATTTATGTGTTTATGTATTTGTGTTGCCAGGCCAGCAGCAATTGATGAATTGGTTTAAGGCTGCATATAGGCCGAAATGTCTGCCTCATACCTGGGAATACAGCAGCCTGCTCACGGGGGGTAGTTAGCACAGTGATGCTAACGAGGATGGGCCAGTTTGTTGGCCACACTCGGGACAGAGGACAGCAGACTGGACGTGTAGTGTTTGATATGCTAGTACTCGGAACGATGAGATATGAATTATGAAGAAGGGCTGGGGTCTGTATCTTCACCAGGGCAACTGAGAAACTCTCTCTGATATTTTCATACCTGTTCCCTAGTTGGCCAGGGGGCCGGCTGCATGGGTAATGTAGCTTGGCCCAGAGGGGCTGAGCCAGAGGTGGGAGTGAGAATCCCCCTCAGGCCTGTCCCTGGAGGAAAAGACATAAAAATGCAATCCCTGGATATTTGAGTGTCACAAAGTGGGAGACCCAAATCTCCTGGGAGGAAAGGATTTTTACCACACAAATGTAAGTATTAGAACTTGCTTTGTTTTCTCCTTTTTATTTTACAATTGTTTGCCATTTATGCATGTCTCTTGTTAATCATTTGATGGTTTGTAACCTTAAGAACCTCTTAGCTCCATGAAGAGTGTGTGTGCAGTCTGAGGCTGTATGTTTTTCCGTGAGGCTTACTACTGTGTGTGCGTGTCTGCTTGAGAGTGGAACACTCAGGGGTGTCCTGTCAACCTTATAACTGACGGGTGGTGGCAGCAACATTTTCGTGTTATTACATGGGTGAGCTTGCAGGCTTCAGGTGGCTAATTTATGCTCAAGTTATCGCCCGGCGTAGGGCGTAACAGCGTATGAGGGCGTGAGGTGAATCGGCCTGAAGGGCTTGGGCAACCCTTGTCACGTGACGCGGTGGGACGGTCTGGTCCCCGGTACGTGACACTGACTAACATGTTGCAAAGATATATTGATTAGCAGGTAAATGGTTACATTTATGAGACATATCTAATAAAACTTATGTTTGTCATAATATTTCTTGAAAGGTCAACACCCTTGGCAATTAACTAGATAGTAACAGTCCACGTGAGCCACTATAAGTGAGGCCACATGAACAATGGTAGCTGTAGATTATATCTAATATAGCATGTGTATATATAATACAGGTACTACTTCATAATACAGTATGTGTATTTGGACATTGTGGTTTGTGTTCGTCCGTATTATGTGCCATTTATTGCACTATATTCATAGTAGAAGCACTGAAGCAGCCCACCGTCTCAAATATGGCATCAGATGGGGCAGGGACAGGCTCACATGTGGCAGATATTGCCACAGATTTCCACCTGCAGTTTGAAAGGGGCAGTATCAGCAGTGAAAATCCCAACATAAAATGTACAAGTGCGGATTTTAGAATCTGCACCACAGGTCAAATTTGGAGCAACAGATTTGTTAAATTTAGCCACCTGCCTGACACAATATTCCGCTAGAGCGATTGTGTCCCATGTGGACTTACCCTTAGGCCTCATGCGCACGGCCGTGTCCCGCGGCCGAGAGCGGTCCGTGGTAACACGGCCTGGATTCCTGTTGAGAGCAGGAGTGCACGGCGTCATTGGTTGCTATGACGCCGTGCGCTTCATGCCGCCTCTGCACTACAGTAATACACTATACGAGTGTATTACTGTAGTACAGAGGCGGCATGAAGCCCACGGCGTCATAACAACCAATGACGCCGTGCGCTCCTGCTCTGAACAGGAATCCATCCCGGCATACCACGGACCGCTCTCGGCCGCGGAACGCGGCCGTGTGCATGAGGCCTTACTTTTATACTGCAGAACACATTTGTCTGTTGCTTGTTGGCCCAAAAAAAGGGGTAAAAAGTCTGAGGCTTCTATCACATATGCAAAAGGAATGCTTATGTTGTTCTACTAGCCTCTCCTGCATTTTGTTTAAAAAACAACAACAAAAAAACACATGCATGTGTGACTTACATTCTTAGGTCACCTTCAGAGTCAGTATTTTTCATCAGTATTTGTGAGGGGGGAAAAAACAGCAGTAGGTCCAAAACACAGAAGAGGAACAAACCCGTCCATTGTATTTTTCTTTGTTGGTTCTACTACTGGTTTTGGCTTACAAATACTGATCACAATAATGCTGTGTGTTATTGCTTTGCGCTTTTTATTTTAACCTGGATAGAAAACTTCTATGAGATATACAATAAACAAAACCACTAGATTACAACCCAGTGGGGAGACTATCCCCGCCAAAACACCCACACTACCACAGGTACACTTCGCCAATAGTAATTTGTTTACCATAAGGATAGGTCAACAAGTCCCACAGGTATTTGCCCAAATCAGTGTTTCCTCAAAGAATAAAACAGTGAGAACACATTTGTATACAAGAAAACAAAACCCGGATATATTAAAATCTGGGGTTCATCAGGAGCTGTAAAATTATTTCATGCAAAATTTAACACCAGCAGATATCACAAGGTGCAATGATGATGTACCCAAAAAAAGCTGCCTTACGGATAAACACCTGAACATGATACCTGTCAGTAGATGTAGACAGTAATAATAACCACCATAGAGAACAAAGTATACCAATATCACCACCTCACTACTGCACCTCTCAGTCTTTCCGGCACAATTATACCATAGGATATCACTTGCAATAAAAAGACAAATATATAACTAAGTTCCTCTTACTGCAGCAGAAAGTGAGGGACAACCTTAGGGCAAGTATATATTCCAGCTTACCATAGGGGACAGATATTGAACCCTCTTTATATCCACTGCTCAAAAAAATAAAGGGAACACTTAAACACAATGTAAGTTATGAAGCAACACTGATTGTGAATCAATTTCTCCTGCTGTTGTGCAAACTGAACAGACATGTAGAAATGATAGGCAATTAGCAGGACAACCCCAATAAAAGGAGAGGTTCTGCAGGTGGTGACCACAGACCATTCACTTTTGCATTTTATCATTGCTCTCACCCCTAGAGGTAGCATGAGGCGGTGTCTACAAACCACGAACGTTGCTCAGGTAGTGCAGCTCATCCAGGATGGCACATCAATGCGAGCTGTGGCAAGAAGGTTAGCTGTGTCTATCAGCACAGTGTCCAGAGCATGGAGCAGATACCAGGAGACAAACTGCAAAATGACCTCCAGCAGGCCACTAATATCTATGTGCCTGCTCAAACTGTCAGGAACAGACTCCATGGGGCTGGTATGAGGGCCCGACATCCACAAGTCGGTGTTGTGCTTTTAGCCCAACACTCTGTAGGGCGATTGGCAGATTCAACATTGGCGCCCTGTGCTCTTCACGGAGGAGAGCAGGTTCGCACTGAGCACATGTGACAGTCTGGAGACGTCGTGGAGAATGTTATGCTGCCTGCAACATCCTCCAGCATGACCGGTTTGGCAGTGGGTCAGTAATGGTGTGGAGAGGCATTTCTTTGGAGGGCCGCACAGCCCTCCATGTGCTAGCCAGAGGTTCCCAGACTGCCATTAGGTACCGGGATGAGATCCTCAGACCCATTGTGAGACCATATGGTGGTGCAGTGGTCCCTGGGTTCCTTCTGATGCATGACAATGCTAGGCCTCATGTGGCTGAAGTGTGTCAGCAGTTTCTGTATGATGAAGGCATTAATGCTATGGACTGGCCTGCCAGTTTCCCAGACCTGAATCCAATCGAGCACATCATGTCTCGTTCCATCCACCCACGCCATGTTGCACCACAGACTGTCAAGGAGTTTAACGAATGATGTTTTAATCCAGGCCTGGGAGGAGATCCCTCAGGAGATCTGCCGCCTCATCAGGAGCATGCCCAGGTATTGTAGGGAGGTCATACAGGCACGTGGAGGCCACACACACCACTGAGCCTCATTTCCTTGTCTTGACGCATTTCCACTGAAGTTGGATCAGCCTGAAATTTGATTTCCAACTTTGTTTTTGAGTATCATTCCAAATCCAGACCTCCATGGGACATTAATTTTGACTTACATTGATTATTTTTATGTTTTATTGTTCTCAATGCATTCCACTATGTAATGAATAAAGATTTGCAACTGGAATATTTTATTCATTGAGATCTAGGATATGGTATTTTAGTGCCCCCTTTATTTTTTTGAGCAGTGTATATATTTAGGTGGTTATACAGATGATAAAAGAAATAAGCTGCACATATGATCCAAAATAGTATAGTTATCCCATCGGATGAGAAGGTGGTTCGCTCGGTGGTATCTGGACCATGGCTCAACCAAACAGGGAAAAATCATGATCCAGTCAGGCTGTTCAAATGAGCCGCCACGTTTGGCACTTTAAAAAACCCTTTGTTGGCCAGGATAGGTCAGCAGGGGGCTTCTGGTCTCCTCGCTCGCGGCAGATAACGCATGCCACATCACAGGGAGGGACGCTTCCCATTTTTCAGTTTCTGCCCAAATCAAAGATGGGGCATGAATTATCCGAAGTCAATTTGCATAAAACTGTTAGAATACTGTACAGAGCGGGAGCGCTGTACAGTATTAGAATGTATTGGCTCCGATGATCCAAAGTTATTAGTTAGCAAAGTCTCACGAGACTTCGGGTAATAACTTCAAAAATGTATTTCTACTGTAAAAAAACTTTTACCGAACTAGTATTCGGTTCCAAGGTACCGCTCCGTACAGAATACTAACGAAGTTTTACGTGAATCAACTTCGGATGTTTCATCTGAAGTCGATTCGCTCATCCCTAGTTATAAGTATACAAAAATGGTACTACATCTCTGAACATAAGCTGTGACAATCATATATTTTGTTCAAATAAGAGATGGGGATGGGATTATGTAGCCATGTGCGGTCCAAAAACCGAACGTGGTCGTCATGTGCATAAAGCATAAATTTCTATAATAAAACATGAGTTACACCTGCACAATTATGTCGAGATTACATGCAGACTATGGAGAATTTACCATGAGGGAAATATCTGAAGTCAATTTGGTGTTTGTGCCAAATTTATCAAGCGTTGCATGTTATTTGTTAAATTGGACTTATCTTTAAACCTATTACTTTTGTTTAGAAATGCTACTCTTTTTTTTTTTTTCTTTTTACACCACCCCTCACCTGCAGAGTGTGTGTAACTTTGCTTGCAACTTTCTAAAATGGTCGCAATCGTAATTAGGAGTGAAAAACCAACATGGCTAACCACCAAAATCCTATTTTCTGACTTTTTGAAGCCAGAATTCTGGAGCAAAGGGGTTGATAAATTCCGCCTATGTCATACTAATTATACAACTTCTGAAAAAAGGGTCGCCCTCCTTACCTCAAAGTCTCAAAATTACAGTGGCTGACCATCTTAAATTTAAAAAATAAATATTAATGTGGATTTAATGTAGCAGATTTTTTCCTGATGCGCTACAAAACTTGCAGCAAAATTTACATTTAACACATGCAGATTCTGCTGCGGTTGGAAAAAAAAAAAAGCCAATAAAGGCCATATAATTTTCCACTCTTGGTTTGAATGAAAAAGCAAACAATTCATGAGCACCAGGACATCTTACATATCAATATACTGCTAATTCTAAAAGGACGAAGTTGCCCACTTTCAACAAGCCATGCCCAATTCATAGTCATCCACAAAGTAAACTGAGGAATTTAATCATATTAATTTTATTAATTTACTGTATATAGTACTTGCATATTTCACAGCACTTTACAGAGATTGTTGTCAATCACATCAGTCTCTGTGTCCCTATCAAAGCTCACAATTCAACTACTAACAATGAACCTCTATGTTTTTGAAGTGCAGGAGGAGACCGAAGTACCCAAAAGAGGTTAAAAAAAAAACAAAAAAACACAAACAAACACGGGGCGGACAAAAACTCCATGCAGATTTTGAACTTGGTCAGATTCGAACCCAGGACTCCTGTGCTGCAAGGCACCAACGTAATGCGATTTTTGGCCACCATATTGCTGCTTTATAGAACTCTACAAAGACAGGTAGTGAAAAAGACGGGATGAGATTACCATGAATTAAGCACATCCTCCAGGACTGGAGAAGGCCAGGACTCATGGTTCAACCTTCAGTGAAAGGGTTACCAGTGATTACTGATGGAAGGGCAGGTCTAAATTCCCAACCTTAGATCAGCACCTAGTCTGACTACACAACATCACACACAGTAGAAAACCGAATCCACGAGAACACAAGGGTAGAAGGAAAGAAATGGAAACTAGGGAAGAGGGGTTAATGATCTAGGCAAGGACGGAGTGCAGGAATAATCTCCTAGCTGGCTCTTCTTCCATTGGGTATTCACTCATTGGCAGTTGTGTGATTTTTGTCTCACCTTTGCCAAAGTGTATAAAAGGCCATAAAAATGCAGTTTGGAAATAAATGTTTTTGGAGGAAAGGACGAGTGCATAGACCAATAACAGTCATGCATTCATTCTCTATGGGCCCAGACGTGAAGCGGAGAGCACACCATGTGCTCTCCGCTTCTGCATTTGCGGAGCGCGGCCCCGAACTTCTGGTCCGCAGCTCCGCAAAAGATAGAACATGTCCTATTCTTGTCCGCAGCTGCGGACAAGAATAGGCATTTCTATAGGGGGTGCCGGCCGGGTGTGTTTTGCGGGTCCGCAACACACCACGGACGTGTGAATGGACCCTAATGGTGTGCAGTCTTCCTGCATTGACACATGTAGCTACCACAATGCAGATACGATGTATAAACTGCTTGCTCAATGGTGATAAACCACCATAGTCTGCAACAATCGCATTCTTATGTTGGCAATAAAGATTTAAAGGAAATGTAGTGAAACATTTATTTTTTCTAATCTGCTTTTATTTTCTGATTGCAGATTTTTTGTAATGTCATTTTCTGTACATGAGCCTGAGCTGCTGTTACCAGCCATGTTGTTTTCTAGACATGCTCTGTGACCCGGGCACAGGTCATTCTAAAGGAAGGGGAAAGAGGGGAGCAGTAACTTCACCTACTGTGAATCCAATGTTCGCTATATGTGTTATACCTTTCATTTTAACCCTGCCTGTAGTGATAATGAAATGACTGCTGAACCGTGACCCCGACTAAACAGACAGACATTTTCAAGCCTATTATTTTAGGACATGGAAAAAAATTTATTCTTATGTTTATTATACAAATAACAATAAGTCATTTTCTGAAACCACATTCTCCATAAAAAACAAAACCAGCGCTTTGTCAAGTCACTACACACTGCAATCATGGTATGAAGGTTATCAGGTTCTCCATGTCTTCCAGTACAATCTGTAGACCCGGGTGCAGAATGTAAATCAATCATCCATACAGCTATAGTTACTGAGCTGGT
Source organism: Bufo bufo (assembly GCF_905171765.1). NCBI lineage: Eukaryota > Metazoa > Chordata > Amphibia > Anura > Bufonidae > Bufo > Bufo bufo. The sequence continues at coordinate 168,672,901 of NC_053389.1, read as the reverse complement.
AACTACATTCATGTGTACCAGGTTAGATAGAATCTGCCATTAGACAGCAGCAAATAGACATTAAAATGCTGTGTTCCACCATCAGGTGACTCGGGTATACTACCCGCTTAAAGCTTTCATCCTACAGTTTGGTAAATACATTCCTTTCAGAGTTTTAGATCGTTGCCTGGGGGAGAGCTCTGCAGAACTCACTGTACTGAATACCACGGAGGCCACCTTATAGCTGAATCCCAGGCCAATAAACCTACGGAGCTCTAACAAATGACACAAAAAAGAACAAAAACCCTCAAAACATAGAATACATATGCAGGTACTCTATTTACTCTAATTAGCTACTTCATCATTTGTGCTAATCAGAGACACAACGCTGTTATGCTGAGGAGTAATTTCCCTTAGTATAATTAGTTATTTTAAAAGCACCATTAATTTCAGAGTGGTGCCCATATGAAAAGGGGTTTATACATAACATAATACAAAAAGCAAGTACAATAAGCATGGACTAACATAACCCTTTTTGTTCATTTTCCATTTTTGCATTTTCGTTTTTTACATCCTGCCTTCTCAGGGCCATCATTTTTGTTATGTTTGTTTTTTTGAGACAAGTTGCACTTGATATAGTAGGAAGCTTTAAAAAAAAAAAATCCAAATGGTGTGGAATTGAAAAAAAATAGTAAAAAAAAAAAAATTATATATACACTCACCTAAAGAATTATTAGGAACACCTGTTCTATTTCTCATTAATGCAATTATCTAGTCAACCAATCACATGACAGTTGCTTCAATGCATTTAGGGGTGTGGTCCTGGTCAAGACAATCTCCTGAACTCCAAACTGAATGTCAGAATGGGAAAGAAAGGTGATTTAAGCAATTTTGAGCGTGGCATGGTTGTTGGTGCCAGACGGGCCGGTCTGAGTATTTCACAATCTGCTCAGTTACTGGGATTTTCACGCACAACCATTTCTAGGGTTTACAAAGAATGGTGTGAAAAGGGAAAAACATCCAGTATGCGGCAGTCCTGTGGGCAAAAATGCCTTGTTGATGCTAGAGGTCAGAGGAGAATGGGCCGACTGATTCAAGCTGATAGAAGAGCAACGTTGACTGAAATAACCACTCGTTACAACCGAGGTATGCAGCAAAGCATTTGTGAAGCCACAACACGCACAACCTTGAGGCGGATGGGCTACAACAGCAGAAGACCCCACCGGGTACCACTCATCTCCACTACAAATAGGAAAAAGAGGCTACAATTTGCACGAGCTCACCAAAATTGGACTGTTGAAGACTGGAAAAATGTTGCCTGGTCTGATGAGTCTCGATTTCTGTTGAGACATTCAAATGGTAGAGTCCGAATTTGGCGTAAACAGAATGAGAACATGTATCCATCATGCCTTGTTACCACTGTGCAGGCTGGTGGTGGTGGTGTAATGGTGTGGGGGATGTTTTCTGGGCACACTTTAGGCCCCTTAGTGCCAATTGGGCATCGTTTAAATGCCACGGGCTATCTGAGCATTGTTTCTGACCATGTCCATCCCTTCATGACTACCATGTACCCATCCTCTGATGGCTACTTCCAGCAGGATAATGCACCATGTCACAAAGCTCGAATCATTTCAAATTGGTTTCTTGAACAATACAATGAGTTCACTGTACTAAAACGGCCCCCACAGTCACCAGATCTCAACCCAATAGAGCATCTTTGGGATGTGGTGGAACGGGAGCTTCGTGCCCTGGATGTGCATCCCTCAAATCTCCATCAACTGCAAGATGCTATCCTATCAATATGGGCGAACATTTCTAAAGAATGCTATAAGCACCTTGTTGATTCAATGCCACGTAGAATTAAGGCAGTTCTGAAGGCAAAAGGGGGTCCAACACCGTATTAGTATGGTGTTCCTAATAATTCTTTAGGCGAGTATATGTTTTTTAAAAACTTTGGAAGAAAATATTTTTTATGGCCATTTTAAATACTTTTTTTTTTTTTTAACCTTTTCTTTTTAAGACCCTCTGGGGACCTGAACGTGCAATAATTAGATTGCTTTTCTCTTAGGCTACATGCACACGACCGTATGTGTTTTGCGATCCACAAATTGCGGATCCGCCAAAAAAAGGATGAAGTTCCGTATGGCATTTGTTTTTGCGGATCAGTTTTTTTTTGCGGATCCATTGTAATAATGCCTATCCTTATCCGCAAACTAGAAAAAAATAGGACATGCACTATTTTTGTTGCGGCGCAACAGAATGGACATACTGATGCGGACAGCACACAGTGTGCTGTCCGCGTTTTTTGCGGACCGATTGAAATGAATGGGTCCGCATCCTATTCGCATAAAAAATTGAACGAACACGGAAACAAAATACATTTGTGTGCATAAGGCCTTACACTGTGATTTAGTACAACTAGTGAAAAAGAAATTCACTATATTCCAATGCAGTTACCAGTGGCGGATTACAATAGGGACGTTCGGGTCGGCAGCCCTGGGCCCAGCACCGATAGGGGGCCCAACACTGACACGAACGCCCACATACTGCGGCGGGGCACGGTCCCGTCGCCGATCACCACCATAGGCTTCAGGCCTTGTAGGCCTGAGGCCTATGTGGTAGTGAAATCCCGGCGCAGGCGTGCGTGATGACGTCATCGCACGCCTGTCCTGGGACGCAGCACTGTGACGCGCCTGACTCATCCCGCCTTCCTCTGCGAGCAAGCACCTGGCCCTGGACATAGGTGAGTATTTATCTTTTCATTTTTTGTTCATTTTTTTTATTTCATGTGCCTACTTTGGGGGGGGACGACGACACACAGGAGGACATATTATGGAAGATAAATCGAGGACGGGGGGGGGTAATGTGGGGGCTGTATGGGGGCAAATTATTATGGGAGGGAATACTATGTGGGGGCAAATTATTATGGGAGGGAATACTATGTGGGGGCAAATTACTAGATGGGGCAGTGTGGGGGCAAATTGCTGTGTGGGGGCAAATTGCTATGTGGGGGCAGTGTGGGGAAATTGCTATGTGGGAACAGTGTGGGGAAATTGCTATGTGCGGGAAAATTACTATGTTGGGGCAGTGCGGGGGCAAATTACTGTGTGGGGGCAGTGTGGTGGAAATTACTATGTGGGGGCAGTGTGGGGCAAATTACTGTGTGGGGCAAACTACTATATGGGGGCAGTTTGGGGGAAATTACTGTGTGGGGGCAAATTACTATGGGGGGATTACTATGTGGGGGCAGTGTGGTGGAAATTACTATATGGGGGTGTTGCTATTGGGGAGGCACTGTAGGGCATTTCTATTATTTCTGGGGACACTATACAGGGATTATTACCTGGAGCACAATATAGGGTGTTATTATTACTGGGGGCACTCTGGGGGACATTATAGCTGCTGTGGACACTATAGGAACATTTGGGGTAATTTATCAAAGTGGTGTAACGCAGAACTGGCTTAGTTGCCCATAGCAGCCAATCAGATTGCACCTTTCATATTTGACAGCTCTTTTGGAAATCCAGTTCTACTTTACACCAGTTTGATAAATTACCCCAATTATGTCTATTAGGGTCACTTTTTTCAGTAGTATAGTTCCTTGGGCATTGGGGAGCATAACGGGCACAGTATTGGGGGTGGCAGGATGACACTGTGGGGACACCAGAATGAGGAGGTTGATGGAAAAATTTAGAAATCTAACATGTCTGTGTTACAAACTGTAGAGACGAGATGCGGCTGAAAGAATTTGCCATGGTGGTCTGGGTCAAATGGAGGAGAAGAGGAAAGAGAAGGTCTACATGACAGGAGATGTCACTGGATGTAAGAGGTATGTGGTGCTGTATTCTCCTCCATGTCTTTATTACAATTATATGTATTTTAAATTTGGCGACCAAATTTTTCAGTTTAGGACCCAATTTGGGGTATTTTTTTTTAGTCTGAAGATGTCATATGGCCTAAGAAGAGACTCTGGCGCCCATGAAGCACCACAGCCTCTTCATACAAAAACTAAACTAAAATGGAGGGGGGCCCAAGTTGGGTAGACAGCCCCGGGCCTATCATGCACTTAATCCGCCCCTGGCAGTTACCACCAAGGAATGGCTTCCCCGTTACTGCCGATCACATATATTAGCCCTGGCTGTCTGCGTTGTGAAACAGCATGCATCCAGCGACTATAGCATTCTGCTCTGCTCCCTAGTGGGTGACATCTTTAAACGATGAGACAATATGTGCCATACATGTACGGCACAGGTTGTCAAAGGGTTAATGCCCCTGCCCCTGAGGCTTACGGTCTACAAAGGAAGGGGTAAGTAGTCAGTAATCAGAGGATAGAAGCCGCTCATCTGGCTGTGTAGTGGCAGCTGGGTTTATTGTAGGCTTTCCTGAAGAGACGAGTTTCAGATTGTTTTTGAAAGTTTGGAAAGTTCAGGCAGCAAGTTCCAGACTATGAGAAGTGCAAGTTAAAAGTTATTCAACAAAGTCGGTAATTATTACAGTGAAAAACCTTGGAACCAAACTCAGGGACCACTCGGAACCAAAGCAGAGTTTGGTTCCAAGTTTTGAAGTGGTTTTTCACTGTAATAATCAATTATCAAAAAGTTATTCAATGAAGTCTCGAGCGACTTTGTGAATGACTTACTTCGGCTGATTGGAGCCCATACATTCTAATACCGTACGGTGACGAAACGCCGTTCGCTCATCTCTAGTTATCAATATCAGATCAGCGGGGGTCTGACTCCTGTTACCACTACCAATCAGCTGTTCGAAGAGAACAGAGCACTCATGCAAGCATTGCGTTCCCTTCACCCATCACCGTTTACCTGCTTGCTGTCGACATCACAGTGGCGAGCAGGTGTAATTGTAGCTCTTCCATCCCATTCACTTCACTGGGAAGGAGCAGACTGAGTGTGACTGCTCCTTCCCATTGAAGTGAATGTGGACGGAGGAGCTGTAATTACGCCTGCTCGCCGCTGCAATGTCGATGCCGAGTAGGTAAACCGTGAAGAGAATGCAGCACTCGCATGAACTCTACGTTCTCTTGAAACAGCTGATCAGCGGGGGGGTTCTGATTTTGATGATCTATACTGCGGATAGGTCATCAAAATAGCAAACTGGCCAACCCCTTTAACTATTAAACAGAGGCCTTTCATTTTATATGTGAAACATACCTGTGGCTGCCATGCAGCATCTGGTGGGTAACAGATGGTGCATCTGAACCTCTTATTTGCTATGTAACCACAATGCAGCTGTGCCTATACAGAAACAGGGTGCCCCATTACTTATTCCATTCCTTACCCCTTCCTTGAGCCTGGGGGTAGTTTGGTGCGACACTTTAGTCAGTTCCTTCCCTCTTTGCCAATGTTAGGGTGCATGTGGAGACTAGGCACACCCTACTTTTTACTTCCTTCACTATCTCTAGCTTTCAATAGCTAATAATATTTTGAACATATACAGGTATGACATGTGGTAGTGTTTTCAGGACAGAACATTAAGATGCATTCAGGGTCTCATCCTGGGCAGCTACACCTTTATATACGCCTATACATATACAGAATCAGAGTACAGGCAGAAATGCAAGACTAAAGTCAAAACCAGCCACTCGTGGAGTACTCCTTAGAACAATACTCCTCCTTTACTACCAGGCTGCCATCATCCCTAAATCCACAGGTCTACTGCAGCCAGATGAATGGTGGAGCTTGCTACAATGAAACAGTTAATGCCAAGGCCATAACATTTATTGCTGCCTTTCACCTCCACCCTCTCTTGTGCAGCCAGTCACATCAGGCATGGACCAGCATGTAAATCAGCCAGCCCCTGCCGACATCCGTATAAAGGGCAGCCCCAGGAGAGAAAAATAGTTCACAGCAGGAAAAAGGATCCCAGAAAGAAAAAAATAAATAATCTGATCTGTAGACCCTGAATATCCCGGTGAGTATAGGAGTCATTCATTACCATTGTATAGGTCAACACAAAAGATAATAGTTATATACCGTACATTTTATATATTTTTTTAAGTTGTCTAAAAGGAGACATGTGCCCAGAGCTGCCATCCCGATTTTTAAATTTTAGTTTTTTTTGCTCCATAGAAAATTTAGCCACCATGTATAAAGGACAAATTGGAAAACCAAAACTAATCAAAATTACATGTTATATACGAGTAATATGTGTTTATAAGCAGCAGTGTTAAGTGTAAAATACTGATAATCACAATAATCAGCACAGGCTACTCCAGCTTCAAAATAAAATCAGTCACAGACATTTTTACAGATTGTCCAGGAATTTATGGACGTTGGCAGTGCTGCATAATTATGCGAGTCATATCAATCAGATTAATGCTCGCCGAGCCAGATGATTATGATGGGACTGGCCTACCATCTAATGCAGGAATCAGCAGCTGTGGTAAAACACATGCACACTTGCTTGACTGTTCTCGAACTCCCACAGAAGCATACTGGGAGTTGTAGGTGCTGAAGGTTGCTGACCCCTCATCTAATATGTATGGGGCCCTTTGAACTCTCTAATCTGACAGCAGATATTGGAGAAGATAAGGATCGGGCTTCTGGATTTCAGCTGCCAGATCCTTTTGTTCTCAGGGAGATAGGTTGCTACCAACTGTGTAGGTCAGCAGCTTTCTCCCTTCTTCCAGTTAAGTACACATGCATATTCAGCTGAGCTTCTATGTATATAGAGGGGTCTGGAGAGAGATTGTATTGTGCAAAAGTGTGTTAATACGAATGTAGCAGAGTTAACACGCATGATTTATGAGATGTGTTATCTAAACTAAATGCGTTAAGCAAACACCTTCAATTGCTTTTTAATTGGCTTTTGTCTCAAGAGAACGCGATGAGTTAAGAGCTTGAGTGCTAACCCTGCTACATCTGTAGTTTAATTTAATTAATTAACAAAATGCTAAGTAAATGAACAAAAGATAAATCTAAACCAAATCAATATTTGGTGTGATCACCCTCTGCCTTCAAAAGAGCATCAGTTCTTGTAGGTACACTTGTACACGGGTTTTGAAGGAACTCAGTAGGGGGTTTGTTCGAAGCATCTTGAAGAACTAACCACAGATTTTCTGTGAACGTAGGATTGCTCGAATCCTTCTAACTCTTCATGTAATCCCAGACAAGCTGAATGATGTGGAGATCAGGGCTCTCTAGGGGCCATATCATAATTTCCGGTACTCCTCGGTTCTTCTTTACACAAAAGATAGTTCTTAATGACATCGGCTGCATGTTTGGTGTCCTGCTACAGAATACATTTGGTGCCAGTCAGATGCTTCAGTGATGATGATGGACCAGGAGATTATTAACCAAGAAGAATGACAGTGGCAGAGACTATCTTGGTTTTTATTAGGCTACTTTCATACTCGCGTTTGGTGCGGATCCGTCATGGATCTGCACAGACGGATCTGTTCAGATAATACAACCGTCTGCATCTGTTCAGAACGGATCAGTTTGTATTATCTTTAACATAGCCAAGACGGATCAGTCTTGAACACCATTGAAAGTCAATGGCAGACAGATCAGTTTTCTATTGTACCTGATTGTGCAGGCAGTGTTTTGGTGTCCACCTCCAAAGCGGAATAGAGACTGAACTGATAGATTCTGAGCAGATCCTTTTCCATTCAGAATGCATTAGGGCAAAACTGATCCATTTTGGACCACTTGCGGGAGCCCTGAAACGGATCTCACAAACGGAAAGCCAAAACGCCAGTGTGAAAGTAGCCTTAGTAATAAGACACTATAAACATACCTACACAATAGGATACATCCCACCAGAAAACTATAAATAAGCTGTGCACCTTCATACGCAGACAAAAATCAGACATTGCAAAGCAAAAAAGTACAAACCCAAACCATAGAGTGAGGGTCCTGCTTACAAGACCTTACAAATCGATGAAGAAATAGGGAAGTAGTTGTTTTGTACAATAGTCCAAGCAATACAAAGTGGGCTGCGCGAGTCGGACACCAGCCAGCATCTGTGGATGTACTGGTTCAGAAGTGCCGTTGAATGCATGGAGTGTGGGCAATACTGTTAAATGAAGGGTTAAAGTTGAAAATAACAATGTAGAAGGAGAAGTGTGGGGGGTGCAAACGGAGAAAATTTAGATTAAAGAAGTGTATAAGGCCTGCATAAAAAGATATGTTTTCAGGGCACATTTAAAACTGTGGATCTGATGGTTTGGGGTAACTCATTCCACAGAACTACAGTAGCACAAATCGAGGTTCAGATTATGGCGGATCAGATGACACTAAACCCTTTTACAGGGACTAGGAAAGCTAGGAACCTTAATGCTCAGATACCATCCCATAGGCCAGGGATTTCTGTTTCAATAGTTTTTATGGAGTTTTTCATTTCAAACGGTTAAAGAAAGTACATTACAGTTTGATTTGTTACAGTATCAAGCAGAATACTATTATAATCCGGTAATCAAAAGGAGAATATACGTTCCAATATAATACAATTATTCTGATAACATTATTTTGTGTAAAGCATCATCCCATTATTTATTGTGCTTCAATGAAGCCACCTTCTAGTTGGTGCTTGGAGCCCGCTTCATGTGGCCAAAAAGTATTGTGTACTGCATGTAAAGTGTAGAAGAAAAAATTAACTTATATATGAGGACAGAGATGAAATAAACAAAAAGATGGATAACTAGAGAGAACTTAGAAAACAACAGACACCCTAGAATCGCAGCTGACCAGAGTACTGACCAGACATAAAAACCATGCTGGTTTGGGCCTCCCAGATATACTTGATCAATCGACAGCATGGTGGACTCCCCAGTCTGACAAACTCTGGGTGAACATCAGTGATGAGCGGCAGGGGCAATATTCAAATTTGCGATATTTTGAGAATATTCATCATATATTCGCAAATTAGAGAATTCGAGATCTCCAGTCATTATTTTCTTGATTGCGAAAATCGGCAATCGGAACATTTGCTATACGAAAATTTGCGATCAACACTACTCCTATAGGCAACTTTCCTATTGGTTGCTAGGGATGTTGCTAAGTGCCGATATTTGCGATTAGAATATTCGTGAATACGAATATATAGCAGTATATTCTAAAATATTCGTGAATTCGAGAAAGTGGCGATATTCGCCATTAAAATTCACGCTCAACACTAGTGAACATAGAGAAACATACTAGTCAGACTGAAAGACTAGACATTCTCTTACTGGCCTCTAATGTGGGCAATATAAATAATACCAACTTCCTGCTGATGGTCAAATCTACTTTCCAAACATGGAAATCTTACATCAAAATATGCTGAAATCTACCAATCCTTAAAACAATGGAAATTCCCCTACAAGTCCTAGGCCAGGGATTTCAAACTCAGTCCTCCAGCTGTTGCAAAACTACAACTTCTATCATACAAAGACAGCCTAGAGCTATCAAGGCATGTTGAGAGTTGTGGTTTCGCAACGGTTGGAGGGCCATGAGTTTGACATCCCTGCCATAGGGGAATGTGCCTTAAATACCCTGGGAAACCTAGCCATAGTCTGGGGACATAAAGAGCCAGGGTATGCACGTGTCCTAATAAGAGCCTGACAGAGCTCACACCTTAACCTACTCCTAGTGTGGCACAGGCAGAGCTACAAGCACTCTGGCAGCCATGCCCCCTGGGAAGGAGCAGGGTGATGCCAAAGGGCATGGATCACCATTGACCATGCAGGTCAGGTGTGAATTCCAGTGGCCATGCCCACCAGTAGGGGAAAGAAGCTGGAGGGCATTGACTGCCGGTATAACAAAAGTGCTGAGATTATGGTGTGTGCTCCCTGGAATTCGGTATCACTGGGGCCATACACTCATTTTGAAGGTGACTAATATTCGAACCATATTCAATACATATCTGGCATAATTAGCGTTTTCTTTTAAAGAAGAGTTAAGACGGACAATAGATTAAGAGCAGAAAATATCCTATTTGGTTTCATATTCGCTGCGCGTTTTCCAAGCAGATTTTTTACCCACTGCACATTTGAAGCATAATACAATACTAGAAATGGTGCATTCACGCGACCGTATGTATTTTGCGGTCCGGAGCAAGATTAGGACATGTTCTTTTTTTGCAGGACTACAGAACAGACATACGGATGAGGACAGTACGCAGTGAGCTGTGCGCATTTTTTCAGCACCTTTGGAATAAATGGGTCCACATGCAATCGGCAAAAAATGCGGATCGGATGTGGAGCAAAAATACAGTCATGTGAACGAGGCTTAAAGCTAATTTCAACATGACAATTTATTTTGTGGATTCTCACTCCCCATAATGTGAAGGGTTAAAAAATCCACAGCAATGCCGCAGATAGCCGCATGTTGCACATGCAGATTTTGCTGTCCATGTGGCACAGATGAGTTGCAAAGTTGGGTTTGAAAAATCTGCTCCATGTGGAGATAAGGGGATGTTCACAAAACGGCCATTTCAGCGGCATTCTTGCACAGACAGTCGCGTCAAAAACCGACGGCAGCCGCATCCTTTCTACCTCCCATACATCTCAATGGGGGGCAGTGCTGAGGATTGCGGAGTGGCGGCTTATAGCCACGGGCGCGCCACGGAGGGACATGTGCTGCTGCACTACATTATTTTTTTTGCATTTTCTTGGCTTGTCAAAAGAGTCATGAAATGGTAGCATGAAAGACTTGCCCTGTATCATGTGGGATAATTGCAGCTTACCATTATCATTTGAAAGCACTTGCCACATAGACATTATGCCTGAAAGCACATTGCTACAGGCCATACTATAACGTGCATCAGATAGATGCCATAAAAGCAATTCATATTTAAAGTAGTTTTCAAGCAGTACAATATGTATCTCAATATCTATGTCATCAATACCAGATTAGGGTACTTTCACACTTGCGTTTTTCTTTTCCAGTATTGAGTTCCGTTCTAGGGGCTCAATACCGGAAAAAAACGGATCAGTTTTATCCTAATGCATTCTGAATGGAGAGCATTCCGTTCAGTATGCATCAGGATGTCTTTAGTTCAGTCCCTCTTACGTTTTTTTGGCCGGATAAAATACTGCAGCATGCTGCCTTTTTCTCTCCAGCCAAAAATTCTGAACACTTGCCGGAATGCCATTGAAATGTATTAGTGCCGGATCAGGCATTAAAATTGCTGCATTGACGGATCCGTTCTTCCAGTCCGCGCAGATCTTTAAATCTGGGCAAAAAATAAATACCTGATCCGTTTTCCAGATGACACCGGAGAGACTGATCCGGTATTTCAATGCATTTGTCAGACTGATCCGCATCCGGATCCGTCTGACAAATGCATCCGAATTGCCAGCGACTGAACTGCCTGCCGGAATCCCCCCCCAATCTGATATTGATGACCTCTCCTGACGATAGGCCATCGACTTTAAAAAAAAAAAAGGCAGACAAGCCCTTTGTATTGGATTGATCTAGGATTTTAAAATAAAACTTTTACAACCATGACTGTCACCAGATCCGAGTGAACTTTATATAAACTTTTTATTCTACTTTAACAATGGCTCTAAAACATTACTAAGCACTTCAGTCGTCATTTTCCAAGTTTTAAGATGAGACAGACCAATGCAGGTTTTATTGCTGTATTCAGAGATTATATTTTATTGTAAAAAAATAATTGCACCGAGCAAATAGATCAGTAACAAGGATGTTGTAAAATGAACATATCTGGAGCTGGAATCAGACATGTAGATTTTGTGGCAGTTTTAACCACAGCTAGAAATGAGTCCAAAAAGGAACAGTAAAGACGACTGACCTTTTTCTCTTTTGTATCTGCTCCTGTGTTTAAAGGGAGTCCGTCATCAGCATTTCACTTTTTTAACCCTTCCCACAGCTCCCTAGCATGCTTACAGTTAATAAAAACGTTACCTCTGGCATCAATCCTGGACTTAGAATCCTCAAAAACGATCTTTATAAGATATGCAAATGAGGGCTCGCAAGTGCCCAGGGCGGCGTTACTCTCTTAGGTGCCCTGCTTGCTCAGCCTTCTCATTAGGTCCCCCCGCCCCTTCCTACCCTCTGCCCGCCCACCCTTTCCCTCTGACCACCTTTGTACTAACTTGTTATGCTGCAGATATCCCGCGCCTGCGCACTCATTCCTTTGGCCGGCGCATGCGCACTGCGATGCCCATTCCTTGTACGACATCACAGTAACTATTGTGCATGCGCCGGCTAACGACGCCGATTTTCGCGTCGTGAGCCCTCATTTGCATATCTTATAAATATCGTTTGAGAGGGTTCTATAAGTCCAGGATTGATGCCAGAGGTAACGTTTTTATTAACTGTAAGCATGCTAGGGAGCTGTGGGAAGGGTTAAAAAAGTGAAATGCTGGTGAGACTCCCTTTAAAGGGGTTATCCAAGACTATAAAAAGCTCCCCTTACGCCAGGACCCTCACAATGGATATACTTACCTGGCTCCGCGCACCACCGCTGCATCTTTTCCCCGTGCACGGATGAAAACATCTGGTGTCGGGGGGGGGGGGGGGGAGCAGCCAATGGCAGGTGGTGACGAGCCACCCTAACATCGCGGGTGACACTAGGGAGGCTTGTCCCTGTCCCCTCCAACACCGGATGTTTTTATCCACGCACGGGGAGAAGCAGCAGCAGCAGTGCCAGGTCGAGGAGTGGCGTAGGGAGCGGAGATCCAAGTATATTCATTGTGAGGGGCCCGGCATATGGGTAAGCTTTTTATAGTCTCGGATAACCGCTTTAACGCAAAAAACTGCACCAAAAACTGAATGTGTAATTATACCCTTGGTATATAAAATATATAAAGCAAATTAATCCGGTCTAATATTTAGACAGCGCAAACTTTATTCAGCCATATGTGCCAAAATGTATCATGGGATATTGAAAGAAGCCCAAACTGATCCACAGAGCCTCTTCCTATATAAACACCTTTTTTCCCCCCAAAGGCAGTGACACTTCCACCCTAAGGGCTCATGCACATTTCTTGCGGCTCGGATGCGGACCCATTCACTTCAATGGGGCCGCAAAAAATGTGGACAGCACTCTGTGTGCTGTCCACATCCATTGCTCCATTCCATAGGGCCACAAAAAAAAATAATAAATAAATAAATAGAACATGTCCTATTGTTGTCCGTTTTGCGAACAAGAATAAGCATTTCTATTATGGACGACCCGTTCCGCAAATTGCGGAACGAACACAGGCGGCATCAGTGTGCCTGAGACCTAACACTGTCGTAAGTGAAATACTGCACTGTTCCTGAGACATTGCCATGCTGGGAGTGTTAGTGCCATCTTGCAAAAATGCCAAAATGATCATTACCTGCTACTGGGTACCACCAAGCAGATGATCAGAAACTGAGGGCATATCCTAGAGATACGATTGCTGGAAAACAGATCAGATGTGATAGTATATTGCAGGGATATGCCACATCTTCCTGACCTGGTGGAGGATCACAAACAACAACAAACCGAAAAATACAGATAGAGAGTGAGATCTCCATCTATCTACATTGACTTATAATTACTGGTAATGCGAGCAGTTAAGCAAGTTAAAAAGGTGAAACACTTCAAAATTTTAAGCAATATCAGTGCATTATTTTGGTGTTGTACAATTTTAGCGTGAAAAAAGGAAAGGAGTACCTTGCAAGGAGTTTTGAGCACTTGGATAACTTCTTTACTTTTCTGTTTACATAGCCGTTTGAGGGTTGTTTTTTTTTTGCTGGACAAGTTTTACTTACTAATGGCATCATTTAATATTGCATTGGATGGGGAGGGTGGGGGGGACAGAAAAAAAATGTTTCTTGCATTTTAACACTGAAAAAAAAAAAAAAAAACTTTGAAAAATGATTTTTTCCTTTCATCGCTATAATCTGACCACTATAACTTTTTTGTAGTTATGTGTACGGAGCTGTCTGAGGGCTCATTTTTTTGCAGGGCGATCTGTACTTTTAATTGATATCATTCTGTGGTGCGCAAGTCTTTTTGATCACCTTTTATTTCATTTTTTCTGGGAGGTGAAGCAACCCAAAAATATTTTTTTCTGTTTTGCCGTTAGCTATATAGAAAAATATTTTTATATTTTAATACTATGGGCATTTTTACACGTGGCAATACCCATGATGTGTATTTTTTTTTTTATTGTTCACATTTTTTTTTTCACATTTTGGGAAAAGGGGGTGATTTGAATTTTTATACTTTTTATTTTTAAAAACTTAGGTTTTTTTTTACACTATTTTATAGTTCCCATAGGAAACCATAACAAGCAATCATTTGATTGCTTCTCTTATACACTCCAAATGCATTAGCTTTGGAGTGTATGAGGATTTCAGTGTATTCCTATAGAGCTCTGTACAGAACTAATGTGCGGCAGCTTCAGTTCATTCTGGAGGGCTAAAGCCACCACACAATCTGTGCCGGAGGGAACCAGAGCAATCCCAAAAGCGCATGCTTCCGGGTTTTAACGCCTTCAGATACTATGGTCACGCTTGACCACGGCATCTGAAGGGTTAAAAGTCTGCTATCAGCGTTACTGCCAGTCACAGACTTTAGCCAAGGGTGTCTGCTGTATGAAACAGCAGGCACCTGGAGGCTATGGCGCCCAATGCATTTGGAAGCAGGCACCATGTTTAGAGTCCTGGCCAGTGCCATACATGTACGTCGCTGGTCGGGTTGAACAGCCTGTTAGGGTAAAAAGTTGTTCACCATTATCGTTAGAAAAGGCCAGATGGACTTTTCCGTACCTTTGAAAGTCTCTAAAGAGATTATAACCTACCTCGTACGAGTTTCTATCGATACCTCCAGTTGAGACATGCCTGTGGGACAGTTTAAAACTTTACCTCTACAGTTGAAATGTGGCCCCCTCGAATCCATCGCTAGACGGGCATTATCTCTGAGGAGATAATGAAAATGCAAGATTTACCACTCCGGCGCTCATTTGAGTGTTGGTCTGTGGATATTCCTGACCTGGAGATGTCTCATCTGGAGGAATTGAGCTCTGTATGGAGATCTACGGTAATTAGTGCTCGGGACCAGCTCATTCGGATCAAGTGGGTACACAGGGTGTATCTGACTCCGGTGCGCCTGTTCCACATGCGTAGACTACTGGATCCTTCATGTACGAGATGCGGGGGGAGTCGAGAGGGTCCTCGTACCATATTATATTAGCGTGTCCCACTATGCAGCTGTACTGGGGTCGGATATACACTTTTATTAATACGAGGGTGGGGCTTCTGGGGGTCTGTTCCCCTATGGTATGCTTGCTGGGCCTTGTGGTGAACTTAATCCCCACTAAATATGGCAGAAGACTGCTGTGTCTGCTAATGTTTAATGGGAGAAAGACTATTCTCCTAAACTGGAAACCACCTAAGACCCCTACTCTTGAACAGTGGATACAACTCAAACACTGATCTTCACATGTATAAGTTAACATATACTGCTAGAGGAACTCCGGAGCGGTTTGAAAAGATCTGGGGCATTTGGCTACAGGCGCAAAACACTGTTTAAGTATTGACATGGGTGGGGCAACGGGGTGCTCAGGTGTGTGTGTGTGTGTGTGTGTGTGTGTGGTGTGAATGAAGTCTAGTGATCGCTCAATATTCCGGGGGGATACTGCCATAAAAAGACAGATTTTTGTCTTCATGTGTTCTCTCCTTAACAAATTTTTTCTGTGACTGACTACTGCGATACATGGTCATCATGCGGAGAGGTGGTTGTCTGTATCTTTATATACTTCTCCTGTAAAGATTAGGGATAGTTTTAATGTCGCTGGGTGCTGGAGCCCTTGCTTCAAGCGGCCATGCGGCTCGGCTGCCAAGCCACGCCCTCCCAAACTGTTCTATTTCAACCTGATCGGTCCACAGGACTTATTTCTAAAATGCATCAGGCTTGTTTAGGGGTTATTTTGCACACTTCTGACACTGAATTTTGTGGTGAGGATGCAGGAGAGGTTTTCTTCTGATGACTCTTCCATGAAGGTCATTAGGGCAAAACTGATCCGTTTTGGACCGCTAGTGAGAGCCCTGAATAGATCTCACAAACTGAAAGCCAAAAACAGCAGTGTGAAAGTAGTTTTATATGCAAAAGGCCCTACAGAAAGGTTTTTCAACTGGTACCTTTCCAGCCGAGATGCTCTCAGCAATTATTATCACTATCCCGAAACTGGGGAAACCCTTCAGACTCTCCTCAAAATTTCAGGCCCATCTCGCTACTTAATACGGACCCGAAAGTTTATGCTAAAATATTGGCCAATCGTTTAGCTCCCATCATATCCACTTTAATAGATTGTGATCAATCAGGCTTTATTAAAGGGATGACAAATCATTGGCAATACTAGAAGAGTCATGAATATAGTTTACTATCTAGAGAAGTCCAAAGTAGAGGCGGTGTTAGTTACTCTTGATGCGGAAAAAGTTTTTGACCGTATTAATTGGTAGTTTGCCTTCTCAGGGATGCAGAAAATGGGAATATGCGGAGCAGTGAAAGCATTATATAGTAACCCCTCAGCAAAATTATTTATAAATAACACCCTATCCTCCACATTCAAAATTACTAATGGCACCCGACAAGGGTGTCCCCTTTCCCCTCTTATAGTCATCCTGTCAATTGAACCCCTTGCCCAAGCCATTCGCCTCTCAGACCAAGTTAACGGGATCAAAATTGGAGACAGAGAACATAAACTATCACTATACGCGGATGATGTCATACTTACTCTGAGCTCTCCATGTCCGTAATAATGCAGATCATCCGCCAATTCGGCAACTCTCTCTACAAAGTGAATGAGAAAGTCCCAAGCCTTGCCTATTAATATACAGCCTTCTTCCCTGCTGAATCTACAAGCAAGATTTCACTTAGATTGGCAAAAAGAGAATGTCCAATACTTAGGCACAAAAGTTACCAGTAAGATTAAATTCCTTTACAGACTTAAACTACCTGCCTCTATTAGAAGAGGTGGAAAAAGATCTGAGCCAATATAGCAAACAAGAGATTTCCTGGGTAGGTCGCATAGCGACATTCCAGATGTTAACCCTTCCAAACATCCTATATAAATTTAGAACAGTTCCTATATCCCTACCAAAATTCTTTTTCTCCCGCATAAACAAATTGCTCCATACATTTATATGGACTCCTAGACGCCCGCGCATAGCTCATAGATTGTTTAACAAACATAGAAAGGCAGGCGGCTTGGGTCTCCCCAATATTTACGAATACTATCCCGCTACACATTTTCCTAAAAGAATGGTGGGAAGGGAACATACAACACCATTGGATACACAGAGACCACTATCTCTCCTGGACATAACCTAAAGGCCGCTCTTGACATCACTTTCTTTCAAAACCCTACCAAGTTTTCTTTCTACCTCAATTACACTATGGAAGACTTTCCATTCTAAGGCACTCAAAACCCAATTTTCCCTCCAATCACAAGCCCCATTGGAGACTTTAAAGGGGTTCCGCAGTTTTTTAAAACTAATGATCTATCCTCTGGATATTTCATCAGCATCTGATCGGCGGGTGTCCGACACCCGGGACCCCCGCCGATCAGCTGTTTGAGAAGTCACCGGCCTTCTCACTGTTTACCGCAGGCCCAGTGATGTCACGACTAGTATCAACTGACCTGGGCGCAGCTAAGCTCCATTCAAGTGAACAGAGCTTAGCCCTGCCCAGGCCATTGATACTAGTCGTGATGTCACTGGGCCTGCGGTAAAGAGCAAGTATGCCACGGTGCTACTGCCAGGGCCGCTGCCTTCTCAGACCCCTGCCGTTCAGATGCTGATGATGATCTATCCAGAGGATAGATCCGTTTAAAAAAAAACTGCAGAACCCCTTTAAGTCTCTTTATACCAGACCTTCCTCTAAAAACTTGGATCACCAAAGGCCTATCCTCAGTATCTCTACTGTTTGAGTCCTCACAACTTAAACAGTTTTCCTGCTTACATGAGCAATACCAAATTCCCCATAAGGAATTCTATAAGTATCTTAGAATCGGACATCTCCTCCATACTAAGAGCCCTTTTAATGTCTTGAGCCTATAAGGAGATTTTTGATATCTGGAACACCAAGGGACCCTCATTAAAAGGGTTAAGACCTGTATATTCCATTCTAGGATCTAAACACGACTTTGTTAAGTCTACACCATTTATTGCAAGGGAAAAAGAACTAGGTAGAGACTATCCAGTCTCTAGCTAGTCTTCAGCTCTTTTTTTTATATCCAAGACATTTTCATGTGTATCACACTATAAGGCTGCTATAAAAACGAAGCTCAGATGGTACCTCACACCTGACAGGTTGAGCCACATTTATCTGGGAACTCCCCATCTATGTTGGAGAGGATGCGGGGGTAGAGGAACTTTGTTCCACATTCTCTGGTCCTGCCCAAGGATCCAAAATGTCTGGAGGGAAAGTTTTGAATTCCTCTCCTCTATCACAGGGAGACACATCTCTCCCTCCCCAGACATTGCCTTACATTTTCTCAATATCGCAGACTACCCAATCAATATCCGTATCGTTATAGCTCACATCCTGTTGTCCACAAAACTAGTCTTAACGAGATACTAGAAAACCCCAAATATTCCAAAACTACAAGAAGTCGTGGACATGGTAAATACCTCTTGTGTTTATGAAAAAATGATTGCATATATGAAATCATACTTACCTTAGATTTGAAACCGCATGGCAGGTGTGGTTATCCTCTCCTACTGCGACCATTCCCAGCAAGTAGAATTCTCTGAAACCGCCGCAACGCTGAGAGAGTGAATGTTCTGTTTTATACGGTTGAGCTTACCTTTTGTTTTATCAGAACATACATAAATCGCTCCATCCGAATGGAGTGGTACCTTAGTGTTGGACTGTGTCCGGTGCATATATATTACTCCCTATACATTGGTATTCAGAATTGTTACTATCAAAATATGATACAATGTTCTTTTTTTGGAAGACATAAATGTACAGTGATTTTCTGTATTCGATCAACCATACAAAAACCCAATAAAATCATTTGTTGTAAAATAGAACAGTTTGGCCACAATGAGCAAAGGTATGTATGGAGAAAAAAGGGCACAGAAGTTCATGAAAATAACACCTCTCCAACCATTAAGCATCAGTGTTGAGCGGCAGGGGCAATATTCGAATTCACAATATTTCGTGAATATTTCGGTGAATATTCGTGATATATTCGCAAATACGAGAATTCGTGATCTCCAGTCATTTCCTTGATTGCGAAAATTGCCAATCGGAAAATTTGCGATAAAAAAACAAAACAACACACCACACTACTCCTAAAATTGAATATATTGCAGCCTTCTCATTGGCCCACAAGCAAGAAGCAGTGAGGGATCATGGGTACTGATGGAAAAAAAAAATCTAGAATATTCGCGATTACGAAGATATAGCATTATATTCTAGATATTCACAAATTCTCGAAGTGCCAATATTCGAGATAAAAATTCGCTATAAAACACTATTAAAGCATGGGGGTGGATCAATCATGCTTTGGGTTTGTGTTGCAGCCAATGACACAGGAAACATTTCACTGGTAGAGAGAAGAATGGATTCAAATTCTGGAAGCAAACATAACAGCTGTAAAAAAAAAAAGCTGAAGTTGAAAAGAAAATGGCTTAAAAGTGGCACTGTAAAAAAGCATAGTTTTTTTAACATATACCTTTTACTGGACTCTGCTGGGTGAAAAAGTGTAGGGTATTATGCTTTTGCATACTCCCCTCCCCCCCCCCCCCAATGTATATGTTAAATGTGGGACAAAAACACAAAGTGCACAGACTTTTTTTTCAAAATGTTGCATGTTTAATGCATCTTTTTTTATTATCAGAAGTTCTTCCATAGGCTTGTTTATAACGGGGGGAAAAAATCATGACAAAAATTGCAATTGAAAAAAAAAAAAAAACACCACACATGAAAATCATGCCTTTTTTAAATTACAGATGCCAAGTAGCATGTGAGGCGCAGAGGAACGTCCTAGGTTTCATAAGTGCATGCAAAGAAATATTACTCAAGAGAACTCTTATTACACCACCATGTGGAAATGGCTCCCTTGAGTAAAAAAAAAATTTTATAACATTTTTTTTATTAAAGGGGTTCTGCTCGGTTTAAACTGATTATCTAGAACGACATTGTCATGTACTATATGATGTCCGATATTCATTTGTTAATTACTCATGGGATAACCCCTTTAAAAAAAATGCCAGTTTCCCCAGAAATTCCAGGAATAATATTAGTATAGCACCACCTACGACCTACTAAACAGGCTTAAAGTGAATTTGTCATCAGAAAATGACCTGCTGTTTAAATCACTTTTTTAAAGGGTTTCTGTCACCCCGCAAAACTCTTTTTTTTTTTTGGATAGTTAGATTCCTCATAGTGCGATATAGCAGAATATAATGCTCTTACTTACTTTCATGCGGCCGATTCTTTATAAAACGAACTTTTAGAATATGTAAATGAGGGCTCTACCAGCAAGTAGGGCGTCTACTTGCTGGTAGCTGCTGCAGAAATCCGCCCCCTCGCCGTGTTGATTGACAGGGCCAGCCGGGATCTCCTCCTCCGGCCGGCCCTGTCAGTAATTCAAAAATCGCGCGCCTCGCGTCATTCGGCGCAGGCGCTCTGAGATGAGGAGGCTCGTATCCTCAGCACTCCCTCAGTGCGCCTGTGCCGATGACGTCTTCTCTTTCGGTGATGTCATCGGCGCAGGCGCACTGAGGGAGTGCTGAGGATACGAGCCTCCTCATCTCAGAGCGCCTGCGCCGAATGACGCGAGGCGCGCGATTTTTGAATTACTGACAGGGCCGGCCGGAGGAGGAGATCACGGCTGGCCCTGTCAATCAACACGGCGAGGGGGCGGATTTCTGCAGCAGCTACCAGCAAGTAGACGCCCTACTTGCTGGTAGAGCCCTCATTTACATATTATAAAAGTTCGTTTTATAAAGAATCGGCCGCATGAAAGTAAGTAAGAGCATTATATTCTCCTATATCGCGCTATGAGGAATCTAACTATCCAAAAAAAAAATAATGAGTTTTGCAGGGTGACAGAAACCCTTTAATGTTTAAAATTTTTAAACCATTTTTGTTGGTTATTTTTAATTTTCCATGTCACTTTTTATATTTAAACTGAAACCAAACATCCTGCAGTTTCTGCACTGGCCTCTATGTCCAATAATTGGCGCCACTTCTTGGTTTGTAGAGATCACTTTACTGCAGTTAACTCATTCTAATCCTGCCTGTAGTGACATTACCTCTGTGTACAGATAAGGCTACTTTCACACTAGCGTTCGGGGCTCCGCTTGTGAGTTCCGTTTGAAGGCTCTCACAAGCGGCCCCGAACGGATCCGTACTGCCCCAATGCATTCTGAGTGGATGCGGATCCGCTCAGAATGCATCAGTTTGGCACCGTTTGGCCTCCGCTCCGCTCAGCAGGCGGACACCCGAACGCAGCTTGCAGCGTTTTCGTGTCCGCCTGGCCGTGCGGAGCCAAACGGATCCGTCCAGACTTACAATGCAAGTCAATGGGGACGGATCCGTTTGACATTGACACAATATGGTGCAATTTCAAACGGATCCGTCCCCCATTGACTTTCAATGTAAAGTCAGGATTATACCATCAGATCGGAGTTTTCTCCAATCCGATGGTATATTTTAACTTGAAGCGTCCCCATCACCATGGGAACGCCTCTATGTTAGAATATACCATCGGATTTGAGTTACATCGTGAAACTCAAATCCGACAGTATATTCTAACACAGAGGCGTTTCCATGGTGATGGGGACGCTTCAAGTTAGAATATACTGAGAACTGTGTACATGACTGCCCCCTGCTGCCTGGCAGACCCCCCCCCTCCTGTATTTAACTTATTGGTGGCCAGTGCGGGCCCCCCCTCCCTCCCCAGTATTAATTGTAACCAGTGCGGCCCCCCCTCCCTCTATATTAATCGGTGGCCAGTGCGGATATTAAATATGACCAGTGCGGTCTCCCCCTCCCTCCCTCCCCAGTACTAAATATGAGCAGTGCGGTCTCCCCCTCCCTCCCTCCCCAGTATTAAATATGAGCAGTGCGGCCTCCCCTTCCCTCTATTCATTGGTGGCCAGTGCGGATTCAAAGTATTGTGATCAGTGCGGCCTCCCCCCCCCCCCCCCATCATTGGTGGCAGCGGAGAGTACCGATCGGAGTCCCAGTTTAAATCGCTGGGGCTCCGATCGGTTACCATGGCAGCCAAGACGCTATTGCAGTCTTGGCTGCCATGGTTACTTAGCAACAAATAGCAGCATTATACTTACCTGAAGAGCTGCGATCTATGTGACCGGCCGGGAGCTCCTCCTACTGGTAAGTGACAGGTCGATATGCAATGCGCCGCACAGACCTTTCACTTACCAGTAGGAGGAGCTCCCGGCCGGTCACAGACATCGCAGCTCTTCAGGTAAGTATAATGATTCTATTTGTTGCTAAGTAACCATGGCAGCCAAGACTGCAATAGCGTCTTGGCTGCCATGGTAACCGATCGGAGCCCCAGCGATTTAAACTGGGACTCCGATCGGTACTCTCCGCTGCCACCAATGATGGGGGGGGGGGGGGGGGGAGAGGCCGCACTGATCACAATACTTTGAATCCGCACTGGCCACCAATGAATAGAGGGAGGGGGAGGCCGCACTGCTCATATTTAATACTGGGGAGGGAGGGAGGGGGACACCGCACTGCTCATATTTAATACTGGGGAGGGAGGGAGGGGGAGACCGCACTGGTCATAGTTAATATCCGCACTGGCCACCGATGAATATAGAGGGAGGGGGGCCGCACTGGTTACAATTAATACTGGGGAGGGAGGGGGGCCGCACTGGCCACCAATAAGTTAAATACAGGAGGGGGGGGGGGTCTGCCAGGCAGCAGGGGGCAGTCATGTACACAGTTCTCAGTATATTCTAACTTGAAGCGTCCCCATCACCAGGGCCGCTGATAGGCCAGTACAGCTGGCCCAGTTGTACCGGGCCCGGCTGGCAGGGGGGCCCGGGCTGCCGACTCCCGAGCCATTTTAATTTTTTTGCTGTCAGTGGGCTGGCTCCAGTAACAGCAGGCAGTGTGGGGGCGGCGCTCACTCACTGACGTCACACGCCTGCTCCTCCCACTAGGCGGCGCAGGCGCGTGACGTCAGTGAGTGAGCGCTGCCGCCCGCACTTGTTACTGGAGGCTGGAGGGTGGAGGGAGGAGGCAGGAGCTGAATGTAAGGTAGTATTTTAGTAAAGAGATGAGCGCTGTGCCTGTGCTAAAATTAAAGTTACTGTCTGCAGCCTGCACGGCTGCACCGATTTATTAATGTATACTACTGTGAGTGGCGGGGGGGGATCTATATGGATGACGTCATGACGGCACTGTTATAGGGAGGGCGGGGGATCCGTGGATGGCACTGTTATGGGGGGGGGGGGTCTGTCATGTGGATGACACTTATGGGGGGGGGCCGGGGGGTCTGTGGATGACACTTATGGGGGGGATCTGTGGATGACACTGTTATGGGGGGGATCTGTGGATGACACTGTTATGGGGGGGATCTGTGGATGACTGTTATGGGGGGGATCTGTGGATGGCACTGTTATGGAGGGTATCTGTGAATGGCACTGTTATGGAGGGGTATCTGTGGATGACACATAGCATAAGATGCTATATACGGTATGTGTCATCCACAGATCCCCCTCTATAACAGTGCCATCCACAGATCCCCCCATAACAGTGCCATCCACAGATCCCCTCCATAACAGTGCCATCCACAGATCCTCTCCATAACAGTGCCATCCACAGATCCCCTCCATAACAGTGCCATCCACAGATCCCCTCCATAACAGTGCCATCCACAGATCCCCTCCATAACAGTGCCATCCACAGATCCCCTCCATAACAGTGCCATCCACAGATCCCCTCCATAACAGTGCCATCCACAGATCCCCTCCATAACAGTGCCATCCACAGATCCCCTCCATAACAGTGCCATCCACAGATCCCCTCCATAACAGTGCCATCCACAGATCCCCTCCATAACAGTGCCATCCACAGATCCCCTCCATAAAAGTGCCATTCACAGATCCCCTCCATAACAGTGCCATTCACAGATCCCCTCCATAACAGCGCCATTCACAGACGACCCCCCAGCGCCATAAATATCACTTGTAGACAAATCTGCATGTTGTTTCAAGGCGGCATCTGGGGAGGGGCCAAGGGCGGGGCCAGGGGTGTGGCTGAAGGAGGGATCAGGGGGTGGAGCTGAAGGGGGCCCCGTCATGTATGCTGTACGGGGCCCCATGATTTCTATCAGCGGCCCTGCCCATCACCATGGGAACGCTTCTGTGTTTAGAATATACTGTCGGATCTGAGTTTTCCGAAGTGAAAAATCAGATCTGAAATAAACTGTTATGCAAACGGATCCGTTCTGAACGGATGCAAGCGTTTGCATTATAGGAGCGGATCCGTCTGATGAAACATCAGACGGACCCGCTCCGAACGCTAGTGTGAAAGTAGCCTAAGACAGGATCCAGCATTCGCAATAGGCGATTGTCAAAGCTTATCTATTCTTTCCTTGTATAATGACCTCTGCTCAAGGCACAGAGCTGCCTAGAAAACTCTCCTATAGAAGTCAATGAGGTCCCCTCCTGTCCATTGTGTCTATGGCCCATGGGGCTGTCATAAAGCTAATTTTTAATGCTTTGTAAATGCTGTTAAGAACAGCTCAGGCAAGATGGCATTCCCCATAATCCTATTCAGGAAATAAAATAAAAACAATCTACGATCAGAAAATAAAAACACATTAGAAATTTTTAAAAAAAAATAAAAATAAAATGGATGTGTGTTACTATCTGGTTTTAACTGGCAGATAACACTATCATACGACTTGCTCAGCATCTGCTCTAAAAAGCAGTAGATGATGCTGCTTCAGAACCCATGATCTTATCACTACAGGGATTCCTACGAGGGAGCAGAAAGAGAGAGGCAAGACAGAGTATGTGAGTCCACCTCTGCACGTTTACTGTGGTGGACATGGGCTGCTCAATAAAAACAGCAGGTGGCACTATACTAATATCCCTAGAATATCTAGGCATATAAGCATTTGTTTAATGTAAATACAAAAAAGTTAATTATGGGTTTAGCTATAATCCATATTTGTGCGTGGGACAACCCCTTTAATTTTAGGTTTAATTTTCAAAAATTTTACAATAGTAAAAAAAAACAAAAAAAAACACACCACCAACTGGGGAACAAGCAGAACAATTACCTGGTGACCTCCTCGGTGTTACGGCCAGTGGGTGTGGACCCACTTTACCAACTAACCGGTATGACTTTGCCAGGAAAACACCCTTAGAGTTAGCCCAGTCTCCTGGTTTTCATCCTTTAATCCCTATACAGGGATCTAGGCTTCGATGCAGGCAAGCCACTAGGCTGCTATCTCTTGAGATAGTTCTGTGTAGTTGGAGGCTGGCAGGTGTCACAAACTCTGTTACAAAGCACCGAGAGACCAGGCAAAACACGTAGTCGAATGACAGGCAAAGGTCAGGTCAGGCTGTGTACAAGAGTATCCAAGAAACCAGTCCAAGGTCCAGGCAGGCAACAATAGAGAAATACTATAAATAGGCTAGGGTCAAAACAAAATGGTGTGGAAGCAGAATTGGCAGTTCGGTACATAGGTAATCAGACAGGAACTGCACCTTCACTGGGTAAATAGAGACTAGGAACCTAAAGCTCAGGCACCTGCAACTGTGGAGTGTGCCTTAAATACCCATGAACAGCCAGCCATTGGCTGGGGACACACTCAGAAATGTGCACTGCCCTATTGACAGAACAGGCCAGGAGACCTAACAGAAGCCACAGCCTGCACATGCATAAATAAAATATATAAAACAGCCTTTATTACGTTGCCTTTCTTTTGGTGCGTCGCGAATTCCAATAGTGAAGTGGGTAATGTTCACATCTAAAAGCGTTTTCTATAAATGGACCGCGCTGCTCCAGGACAAAGCTGAAAGATCCTCCCTTCCAGATCTCACAGAAATTTCGTGGACATGGGTAAGTCAGTTCACTCGGATTCACCTTTCCTCTAAGGAACCTTATGAAAAAATCAAGGTGCCGCATATAGTGAAGTAGAATCACAAAAGTTCCAACTGCAAGGCTTTATTGTACTTACAAGATGGATATGGTAACAAGCAGTATACACAAATCAATACGCCGGTGGCTGGGGGCACTGCCTGCAGGAGAGCTGGACAGCGATGGGCTGCGGGCACGGCCCGCCAGAGCAACACCAAGTTCCTCTTCTGTCATTCAAGATAGCTGCACCACTTCGCAGAGTACTGGAAATATAATGTGCATTTGATAACCCAAGACACTTCCTACTTGTGCAGCCCTTCACTTTGATTGGCATGCACTGCTTGCATGAGCAGTGTTGACCAGTCTGGGGGCAGCAGGAAGTATCTTTGACTACTAAATGCACTGCATGCATCAAGTACTAAGAAGTGGTGCAGCCATCTTCGATGGCAGAAGAAAGGCCTGTGAATTGGCAAATCTGCACCCGAAAAGATAAAAAGGAGGGCACCAGGTAAATTGTCTTCTTCTGGCAGAACTTATCTAGAAGGTAAACAAGCTGTGCACAATTACAGGAGTTGGCCAACCAAGCTAAAATTAAAGTGGTGGTGAAAGAAAAAGGGGAGGGTGGTGGGCTGCACTGTGACCAGCAGAGAGAAGATTACTTACCTGCTGAGCAGCGCCAGCTCCCCCTTCTCCAGGCTTTTGATGCTCCACTGGGCTTAAGCTATGTCAACATCCGGTAAGACAGTGCAGCAGCCAATCACAGGCTGCAGCGGTGTCCGGCTCCCTTTGCATCATGACAAATGGTCCCATGGTTGCAAGGGTAGCCAGACAGCCAGACACAGGCTGCAGCAATGTCAAACCGGATGTTGACATTGCTAGAGCCCAGTGGAGCATTGCAGGCCTGCAGGAGAAGGAGCGGTGCGTCGGGAAGCAAGTAAGATATCTTCCCCTTGCAGGTCTGGCAGAATGGGGAGGGGGGGGGGCAAAACCCCTCCCATTCTAGCACAACCCCTTAAGGGCCATAATTGTGTATATAATAAGGAATGAAACTAACTCACCTGCTCATTGGTGCTACATTTCAATGCTGAAGGTTCCTTCCCCACTGCTTTCCAGTCCTCTGTGGACCAGAAAGGTGATGCCTCATCTGTCATGTGTATCGGTGCACTGGTCACGTGCTGTTTGGGGACCCATCATTGCTGGATCCATAATGCACTACTTGACAGACAATGTACAGGATGTCACTTTTCCGGTACACAAAGAACCCTCAGCGTTGGAACAGAGCACCAGTGAGTTGGTATCTTTCCGTTTCAAGCAACAATGTTGGTTTTGTTATCGCCCAACTTGGCCTGGTTAATTAGAGTGGAGTTTAGGATTGTTGATCCTTTATATATCCAGTCCTTGCTCCATTCTGGTTGCCAAGAATAGTGTTTGCTAGGTGCATTCCCTTGCAGATGCTCTGTTTGGAATTAGTTGATGTGCTGTTGTATTATTGTCCTGGCTGATTGCTGGGTTTAATTAAGATATGGTCAGTTCTATTTTGTTCCATTTCTGTTCACGGCTATTCAGCCACTGTCTAGTGCAGCGGTTCTCAACCTAGGGGTCGCGACCCCTTTGGGGGTCGATCGGCCCTTTCCGGGGGGTCGCCAGAGGCTTCCTATTGTGGGTCCAGGCCCGTCGCTAACAGACAGGCAAAACAAGCAATTGCTTGGGGCCTCGAGCTGGTTGGGGCCCCGAGCTGGCCCGGGGCCAAGCAGAGCCGATGCTTGTTTTGCGGCTGAGTAACTCAGAAGATCCGATGGTATATTCTAACCCCCAGGCGTTCCCATGGTGACAGGGACGCTTGCCTGGGGGTTAGAATATACCATCGGATCTGAGTTTTACGAGCTCAGTGAGATCGTAAAAACTCATATCCGATGGTATATTGTAACCCCCAGGCGTTCCCATGGTGACAGGGACGCTTGCCTGGGGGGTTAGAATATACAGGGCCACGCCGCTCACAGCAGTATATTTATAAACTAATCAGTAACTACTTTAACTTTAATCATTGCTCATTGCTGAGCTCTTTACTTGGATTATAATTTATTTGGATGTGGGATATCTTACTTTGTCTTAGCTCCGGTAATAGCAGGCAGTGCGGGGGGCGGCGCAAATTCACTGACGTCACGCGCCTGCTCCTCCCACTAGGCGTCGCAGGCGCGTGACGTTAGTGAGTGATCGCCGCCCCCCGCACTGCCTGCCATTACCGGAGCTAAGACAAAGTAAGATATCCCACATCCAAATAAATTATAATCCAAGTAAAGAGCTCAGCAATGAGCAATGATTAAAGTTAAAGTAGTTACTGATTAGTTTATAAATATACTGCTGTGAGCGTCGGGGAGGGAGATCTGTGGATGGCACTGTAGGGGGATCTGTGGATGGCAGTGCCATCCACACATCCCCCCTCCCCTAAACAGTGCCATCCACAGATCCCCGCTCCCCTAAACAGTGCCATCCACAGATCCCGCCTCCCCTAAACAGTGCCATCCACAGATCCCGCCTCCCCTAAACAGTGCCATCCACAGATCCCGCCTCCCCTAAACAGTGCCATCCACAGATCCCCGCTCCCCTA
>NC_053389.1:168312491-168344089 GCF_905171765.1 Bufo bufo | reverse complement strand
TTGGGAATTAATTTTTCCTTCGATGATAGCAATCCGTCCAGGCCCTGACGCAGCAAAGCATCCCCAAACCATGATGCCCCCACCACCATACTTCACAGTTGGGATGAGGTTTTGATGTTGGTGTGCTGTGCCTATTTTTCTCCACACATAGTGTTGTGTGTTTCTTCCATACAACTCAACTTTGGTTTATCTGTCCACAGAATATTTTGCCAGTACTGCTGTGGATTATCCAGGTGCTCTTGTGCAAACTGCAAACGTGCAGCAATGTTTTGGACAGCAGTGGCTTCCTCTGTGGTATCCTCCCATGAAATCCATTCTTGTTTAGTGTTTTACGTATCGTACATTCGCTAACAGGGATGTTAGCATATGCCAGAGACTTTTGTAAGTCTTTAGCTGACACTCTAGGATTCTTCTTCACCTCATTGAGCAGTCAGCGCTGTGCTCTTGCAGTCATCTTTACAGGACGGCCACTCCTAGGGAGAGTAGCAGCAGTGCTGAACTTTCTCCATTTATAGACCATTTGTCTTACCGTGGACTGATGAACAGCAAGGCTTTTGGAGATACTTTTATAACCCTTTCCAGCTTTATGCAAGTCAACAATTCTTAATCGTAGGTCTTCTGAGAGCTCTCTTGTGCAAGGTATTATTCACATCAGGCAATGCTTCTTGTGAAAAGCAAACCCAGAACTGGAGTGTGTTTTTTATAGGGCAGGGCAGCTGTAACCAACACCTCCAATCTCACCTCAGTGATTGGACTCCAGTTGGCTGACATCTAACTCCAATTAGCTGTGCGCTTTACCGCCGGGTCCGGGCATGCGCAGTACATTGCCCACTGTGGGCAGAGGCATACTGATATGCTGTGCGCATGCGCCAGTTACGTACACCGGCAGTAAAGCGCACAGGCTCTGGATTATGAATGGAGACGAAAATGACCCAGCAAGGATACAGGGCTGGCCGGACGATACAGAGGGGAGGAGTCAGAAGCAAGTAAGGCGGGGAGCACTGGGCACTTGCAGCACACTCTCCGCCCCTGGGCACTTGCGATAGGTAATTTGCATATTTTTAAAACTTCATTTTAGGTACTTTGGAGGCTCTGAAAAACTAAACATGGGTACCATCAGTGTTATGGATCTGCCTCCCACAGAGCTATATCATCAGTTTAAAACATGTTATGTAGGTGACAGACTCCCTTTAGTGGCGTCAGCGTTCCCGTATCCTGGCCATTGTAGGGGCAACAGGGAGGAGACATTATACTGTATGAGACTATTATACTGATGGGACTCATGATGACCTGTATATTATTCCCTAATGCCTGCTATGAGAGATCAAGTGCCATCACCATGTGCAGTGCAGCTTGCAGGCAGGGCCAGGGCCGTAGAAGACATAGACAGACAGTATAACCTTTATTTATGACACCCGGGTCATTAGGGTCTCTCACTCCTTTTCTCCCACCTTGGCTTGGATATGGACTGCTTACTGACTATGCCCGCCTCACTCTTGTGCTCGGCCAGAGGTCGGAGACTTGAATATGAGAGCAAGGAGGAGCCGGGGGCGGCCGCTGCTGGAACTAATATGTTATGTATGGTACGCATATGCACGATGTAGGGGCTGGCCGACACAGATTTAGGAGCGGTCAGCACGCATATGACCGCTCCTATGAAATCACAAAATACCGTGGTTATTTGGAAACACAATATCGCCATATTGCTGTTTCTTAATACCGCGGTATATCGTTGACACCGGTTTACCGCTCAACCCTACCCCCGACCATAATTATGAATCTCTAATCACCCCAAGGTGTTGCTTATCCAGACTGCACCATTCAGGAAATCCTTTACTGTTTGAGAAGGCACCTGCGCTCGCAGTAGCGCTGCAGCTTTTTCTCTGCTCACCAAGCACAGCACCGTACATTGTATAGCAGCTTGGTATCACAGCTCAGCTCCATTTACTTCACTTAGTAAATGCTTCTCATAGCTGAGGGTTTGTTACTTTTGTATTGTCATAGTGCGGATCACTGTGACAGTTGTGTCCGTGTAGGCTGGCTACATGCCCTCTTGTGTACTGACTGCAGGCTGCCTCCTGTGCAGGCTGGTTGCTTGGGGCTGTGTGCTGGCTGCGGTGTCTTCTGTGAACTGCGGCCTGTGGATGTTTGCTCTCCCCGTGTCTGCTTCTCTGTGCAGTTCTTATCATTGTTGCCATGCAGGCTGGCTGCAGGCTCCCTCGCGTACTGGCTGCAGGCTGACACCTGTGTATGCTGGTTGCGTGGGACTGCATGCTGGTGTCACGGCGGGCGTGCACTCAGACTCACAGATAACCCACCAACCAGGCTCTGGGCGAGAGACAGGGGAAGGGTCACCTCCTAGATAATCCCTGACCACTTTCCCTGCACTGCTTAGCCCACATGCAGACCTTTATGGTAGGTGTGATGTGTCCCCGTGCCTGGGCTGAAACACCCTAAATTCCCTAAGATGGTGAAGAGGGGAAATAGGAGCAGCCTGCTCGCCCAGAACCTGGATGGGAGAGATGACACAAAACAACCAAACTAGAAATCACACTTATCTTTCTGAGCTGGAACAGACAACCTTCCTTCCTAGCTTCCAAGACCACAATGATTCCTATAATCCGCTCAGAGCACTGGGATGGTGTGCTATTTAAACTAATGACCCCACCCAGTGCACCTGATGAGAGGCGGATCCAGCACGGCTCCAAAACAAACACTAAACTCGTGCTGCTATCCTGGCCGACCTCCGCACATCGTCAGAGCGGGGCATGACAGTACCCCCACTTCTACGGGTGACCTCCGGACACCCCAAACCAACCTTATCCGGATGGGACCTATGAAAAGCCCTCACCAGTCGGCTGGCGTTGACATCCAAAGCCAGAACCCACATCCTCTCCTCAGGGCCGTATCCCCTCCAGTGCACCAGGTACTGAAGGGAACCCCGAAGAACTCTAGAGTCGAGAATCCTGGAGATCTCAAACTCCAAGTTTCCCTCGACTAGAACAGGAGGAGGAGGCAATGGAGATGGTTCCACCGGTCTCACGTATTTTTTTTAGTAAAGACCTGTGGAACACATCATGGATCCTCCAAGTCTGCGGAAGATCCAGCCGAAACACTACAGGATTGATCACCGCAGAAATTTTATACGGACCAATAAATCTTGGACCCAGTTTCCAAGATGGCACTCTCAATTTGATATTCTTAGTGGACAACCACACCAGATCACCCACACACAGGTCCGGACCAGTCACACGTCTCTTGTCAGCCATTCGTTTATACCTCTCACCCATCTTCTCCAAATTCCCTTGAATCCTCCGCCAGATGGAGGATAAGGCAGAAGAGAGTCTCTCCTCCTCTGGCATCCCAGAGGAACTAGTCCCAGAAAAGGTACCAAACTGAGGATGGAAACCGTATGCGCCAAAAAATGGCGACTTACCCGTGGACTCCTGCCTACGGTTATTCAACGCAAACTCTGCTAAGGACAAGAATGAGGACCAGTCCTCCTGATTCTCAGCCACAAAGCACCTCAAGTAGGTCTCCAGGTTTTGATTAGTACGCTCCGTCTGACCATTCGACTGCGGATGAAAAGCCGAAGAGAATGAAAGTTGAATGCAAAGCCGAGAGCAGAACGCCCTCCAAAACCTGGAGACAAACTGCGTGCCCCTATCAGAGACCACATCCGAAGGAATACCATGCAATTTCACAATATTATCCACAAAAATCTGCGCAAGAGTCTTAGCGTTAGGCAGACTAGTTAGTGGTATAAAGTGAGCCATTTTACTGAAACGGTCAACTACCACCAAAATCACTGTTCTCCCGGATGAACTCGGCAGATCCATAATAAAGTCCATAGACAAATGCGTCCAAGGACGAGACGGAATCGACAATGGAAGAAGTGAACCAGCCGGTCGAGTATGAGCAACCTTTGACCGAGCGCAGGTTTCACAAGCTGTCACGAAATTCTCAATGCTCTTACGTAACCCTGGCCACCAGAACCTCCAGGCTACTAGATCACAGGTGGACTTACCACCAGCATGTCCAGCGAGGACAGTATCGTGATGTTCCTTGAACACCTTATATCGCAGGCCCTCAGGAACAAACAACCTCCCTGGGGGACAAGAACCAGGAGCCCCCTCCTGGGCTCCCAACACTTCCATCTCCAATTCAGGGTACAGAGCGGAGACCACCACCCCATCCGCTAAAATCGGCGCAGGATCCTCTGAATTACCTCTCCCAGGAAAGCTGCGAGACAAGGCATCTGCCTTGACGTTCTTGACCCCTGGGCGAAAGGTAACCACAAAATTGAACCTGGTAAAAACAGTGACCATCTGGCCTGCCTAGGGTTCAGACGCTTGGCAGATTGCAGGTAAGCCAAATTCTTATGGTCTGCATATACCGTAACGGGGTGAGACACCCCCTCCAACCAGTGACGCCATTCCTCAAAGACCAACTTGATAGCCAACAACTCTCTATCTCCAACATCATAATTCCTCTCGGTGACCGAGAGCTTCTTGGAGAAAAAGGCACACAGGACCCACTTGCCAGGAGATGAACCCTGTGACAGCACCGCTCCAACCCCCACCTCTGATGCATCAACCTCCACTACGAATGGCTGAGACACATCCGGCTGCACCAGAATGGGAGCAGACGCAAAACGCTTCTTAATAGCCGAAAAGGCCTGCAATGCCTCATCCGACCAGACAGAGACGTCGGCGCCCTTCTTAGTCATATCGGTCAGAGGTTTTACAATAGTAGAATAATTCGAAATAAATTTTCTATAATAATTCGGAAACCCCAAGAACCGCATCAAAGCTTTCTGATTCTCTGGTCGGTCCCACTCCAGAACCGCCTGGACCTTTTCAGGGTCCATACGAAAACCAGAATCAGAAAGCATGTATCCCAAGAATGGAAGCTCTTGCACCGCAAACAAACATTTCACCAATTTGGCATATAATTTATTCTCCCGAAGGATCGTCAAAACCTGTCTCACATGATCCTGATGGGTCTTCAGATCAGGAGCATAAATTAAAATGTCATCCAGGTAAACTACTACGAACCTCCCCACCAAATGATGAAAAATGTCATTGACGAACCGCTGAAATACTGCTGGCGCGTTCGTCAACCCAAAAGGCATAACCAGGTTTTCAAAATGACCCTCGTGCGTATTGAAGGCCTTTTTTTCACTCATCCCCCTCCTTGATTCTGATCAGATTGTAGGCCCCTCTCAAATCCAACTTGGAGAACACCTTGGCTCCAACAATCTGATCAAAAAGATCAGAGATCAAAGGCAGGGGATATGGATCCCGGACTGTAATACGGTTCAATTCCCGGAAATCCAAACACGGTCTCAGTGATCCATCCTTTTTCTTCACAAAGAACAAACCTACTGCCACTGGAGACTTAGATGGTCTAATATGACCCTTTGCCAAACTCTCGGCGACATACTTTCGCATGACCTCTCTTTCGGGTTGAGAGAGGTTGTAAAGCCGAGACTTTGGCAACTTAGCCCCCGGAATGAGATTAACTGGACAATCATAGTCTCGATGAGGGGGCAATTCCTGAGTCCCACCCTCCGAAAAGACATCCGCAAATCAGAGAGATAATGAGGTAAAGCCGTAATGGACACACCAGAGATAGATGTGCCAAGACAATTATCCGAACAAAACTCACTCCAACCAATGATTTGTCTCGCTTGCCAGTCTATAATTGGGTTATGTCTAGTCAACCATGGCAACCCCAAAACTATAGGAGCTGGCAAATCCTTCATGACAAAACAAGAAATAATTTCAACATGTGAATCACCCACCCTTAAGTGAATACCATGAACAATGTGAGTAAGGCTCCTTTGAGAAAGAGGGGAAGAATCAATTGCAAAAACACGAATCTCGTTCTCTAAAGTGCAAGTACTTAGTCCTAGGTTTTGAAGGAAAAGAAAGTCAATTAGGTTTACCCCAGCACCACAATCAAGGAATACATCAACAAAAACATTTTTTGACTCTAGCGCCACCATAGCTGGAAGGAGAAAACTAGAACTGCAGGGAGCTTGCATACCTGCCTGCCTGCTCCACCACACCATTCGTACTACCAAGTGTCAGGGAAGTTTTTTTTTCTTTTTCTCTTCCACCTGTGGTTTAACATAAGGACAAGCAAAAATAAAATGACCCCTCTTTCCACAATAGTAACATAGTTTGTGCACTTTCCTAAAGTCTCTACTATCAGAATGGCAAGAAACCTGACCCAACTGCATGGGTTCCTCCGCTACCCCAGAGTTACCTGTAACATCACCCGGGGAGGCAGTAGAGACGAAACCACTCACAGAAGGGGTACCTTGCGCGGATGGAGCCCTATACCTCTCTCTGATACGTCTATCTAGCCGTACTGCTAAAGACATGGCGTTCTCCAAAGAGTCTGGGTATTCATGAAAAGCAAGGGCATCCTTCAATCTTTCAGATAACCCCTGACAAAACTGACTACGTAACGCGGGATCATTCCACTCTGATTCAGTAGCCCACCTCCTAAACTCAACACAGTAAGCCTCTGCAGTAAGTTCCCCCTGAAACAAATTACGTAATCTCAAGACCCGATCTGGGTCATCGTAGATTAATCCCAGAGCCTTAAAAAATTCCTCCACCGACCGGAGGGCCCGAGAACCAGGTGGCAGAGAAAAGGCCCAGGATTGCGCGTCCCCTTTAAGCAGAGAAATAACTATACCTATCCTCTGACTCTCATCACCTGACGACGATGGACGCAGCCGAAAGTACAATTTGCAGGATTCTCTAAAACTGATAAAGTCATCCGTACCTCCTGAAAATCGATCAGGAAGAGCCACTTTAGGCTCCACACAAATTTGACCTGCACCAGCTGCCAGAGCATTCTGACACCGTGTGACCGAACCCCGTAGCTCCACAACCTCTAGGGATAGCCCCTGCATGCGGTCAACTAATGCTTCAATTGATGCCATCACAAAACCGCTGAGTAATGGCAGTCACAGTATGGCGGATTATAATGTCACGGCGGGCGTGCACTCAGACTCACAGATAACCCACCAACCAGGCTCTGGGCGAGAGACAGGGGAAGGGTCACCTCCTAGCTAATCCCTGACCACTTTCCCTGCACTGCTCAGCCCACATGCAGACCTTTATGGTAGGTGTGATGTGTCCCCATGCCTGGGCTGAAACACCCTAAATTCCCTAAGATGGTGAAGAGGGGAAATAGGAGCAGCCTGCTCGCACAGAACCTGAATGGGAGAGATGACACAAAACAACCAAACTAGAAATCACACTTATCATTCTGAGCTGGAACAGACAACCTTCCTTCCTAGCTTCCAAGACCACAATGATTCCTATAATCCGCTCAGAGCACTGGGATGGTGTGCTATTTAAACTAATGACCCCACCCAGTGCACCTGATGAGAGGCGGATCCAGCACGGTTCCAAAACAAACACTAAACTTGTGCTGCTATCCTGGCCGACCTCCGCACATCGTCAGAGCGGGGCATGACAGCTGGCTGCTGTGTAGTGTGTAAACTGTGTCCTATGTTTGTGTATTCCCGTGTCTGCATCTCTGTGGCTCATGTCTCTGGTGCCGTGCAGGCTGGCTGCATGCGCCT
This sequence comes from Bufo bufo, assembly GCF_905171765.1. Taxonomy (NCBI): domain Eukaryota; kingdom Metazoa; phylum Chordata; class Amphibia; order Anura; family Bufonidae; genus Bufo; species Bufo bufo. The sequence goes on along the minus strand of NC_053389.1, from coordinate 168,336,480 downwards.
TGTGTACTGGCTGTGGGTTTCCCCATGCATGCTGGTTCTGCGATGCGTGCTGGCTGCGGCCTTGTGTGTGAACTGGGTCTGTATTTGGATGCTTCTCTGTTTGTCACTGTGACGAGGGTTGTTTGTGCTCTGGCGTGCTGGCTGCGGTGGACTCCGTGTATGCTGGTTGCCAGGGGCAATGTCATGTTCTGCAACCTGTGTGTTCTGTGTTTCTGGTACTCCTGTTCTGATGGGGTTAACATTCCCTGGTCTAGTCCTGGGTGTGGCTTATCAGGTGCCCTGGTTATCCAGCTATAACCATCTGTGAGCTGTGGGGCTTGTGGTCAGTCTTTCTTGTGTCTTGTTGGGTGTAGCACCTCGCGGCTCACCCAGGAGGTCAGTCTATCTTGTGTCCAGTGCCTTACTGGGTGTAGCCCCTTGCTGCTGACCCAGGTGGTTTTTCCTATCTGCCCTTGTTTGTGGTGTCACCTGGTAATGCATTGTTGCTGCTTTGTCTGATGTTATTGGTACCTGTTCTGTGATGGTGTTTGAGGTTATGTCCTTGTCTGATCTGTACCTGTCCTGTATGATGTTTATGTTATCCTTGTCTGTTCCTTGTTTCGCATAGCAGTGCGAAACTGCATCTGATAGCCTGGCAGTGCTAAACTGCTTCTGGTTGTAGTCTGTCCTATGTCCTGCCTGGCAGTGCCTACTGCTTCCGATCCTTGTCTGTTCTTGTCTGCCTGTAGTTCCTTTCTGCTTCTATTCCTATCCAGTGTTTGTCCTGCCTTCGTGAGAGGGCCCCTGGGTTCTCTGGAGGGAGCATCTCTAGTCTGCCTGAGACCACCATGCTTCTTTGCGCTTGGGGTCTAGGCATCTGCTTCTGTGCTGGTTCCCGTTCGTCTTGTTGTCTGTTCCATATCCTGTGTTTGCTTGGGTTCTAGTTTTGTTGTCTTTCCGCTGGTGGTTTCACAAGCCTGGTTCTCCGCAGGTAGGGGCCAAGTGGTTATGGGGACCTTCCTGGAGGTGCGACCAGTGAGCCCTCGGCCCAGTTCATCCCCACTACCAGGGGCTCTGTGAAGAACGGGGCTCATTGGCTCTCCGCTCTCTGGGTTTGCCTCTGGTCTGCCGGTGCACATGGTTCTGTGATAGTGCTACCACTATTGCCTAACCTGCTTACTGTCATGTGCTTTTATTACACTTGTAATAACGTTCTCTGTGGGTCCTTGGTCTGTTTTGCCTGTGTCCTGTTTGCTTGACGTCCCGGAGGTTTGCCTTGGGCCTCCGGCACATAACATGTATCCAGTGTAGACAGATCTCAGTGAGCTACAAAAAATGTAAATGTAAATGTAACAAACTATCATGATTAGGTTATTGGTTAATTACTCAGGGCCACCCACATAATCCTCTAATTTCCTCCTCCCCAAACCTTCCCAATAAGCACGCACACACTCTGCTTGGATTAAATCGGCCACAGCAGCCGTTTTTATTAATAAAATAAATACATAAATAAATAACAATAACATTAACCCCTGACGAGGGAGATCGTAGAAGCCCCAAAATTTAACCATCCATAAGAAGCCAACATGGCAATTCCATCTTGCATCCAGCCGTAAAACACCAGCTCGGAGACACCAACTGATGGACGCCTCTCCGAACCAACCAAGTGCCTTAAACTATGAGAGTCCAGCCCCACCATTGAGGCCCTCCCATTTTCCAATACCGTCTTATGCCACCAGCTTCTAGGATCTCCCACCGCCAACGACGAGCAGCTTGAACACTACCTCCCTCAAGCCTGCGTATTCCTCCACAACCGTAACGCCAGTTCAATCCCTCCCTGCAAACCCAGGGACCACAAATCAATGCCCACCGCATTTAAATGAACCCCATCCGCTCTCCAGAATCCTCCACTCCCTGACTCCAAATCAGGATGCCTGACCGCCACCGACCCATTCCGTGCCATAAACCTCCCAATCTCCCTATTCACCTTAACTCTGGCCTTATTAAGGTGTTCCACCGAGCGTGCTTCCCTCCAAGTCTTACAGGCCATACTGTTACCAGGCCTGGAAACATGGACCACAGTCTCAAAAGGTCAAACTTTATATCCTTAATCAATACCCTGCAAGGTCTGACTCCCAAATCATTACCCCCAACATGCAACACTAAGATGTCGGGGGCCCGATCCAACCGTGCAAAACGGTGCACTTCCCTCAACATACTCCCCCATAACATACCTCTACACCCGAGCCACCGTATCACCGCGCCATCCCTACCGAAACCCAGCTGCCGCCCGTGTGGTCGCACGACCGCCTGAAGCGCCCCCCAAAAAACAAAAGAATGGCCAAGAATCCACACCAAAACCGCACCTGTAACACAAAACAAAACCAAATTAATAACCGCTCCCCCAATCAACACCCACCCAACCGAACATATGATTTCAATCGCAAAGATTCCCACCTCCCTATCCTCTTAATCACCTCCTCACTCAACCCCAACCTGGCCGCCTCTGTTGCCGCCCCAATCCGAAAGGAATGACCCGTAAAATCCCTAAAGTCCATCCCCAACACACCCAAACATTTTTTAAAGACCGCCACAAACTAGAATCGCGATAGGAACAACTCGTCTTCGTGCCGTAGCAGGGGTCCTCCCCCCCAAAACTCACCCCCGACCTGTATTCTCTCAAGCAGCGTACCGGACATAACAAACACTCGGGAACCTCAAACAATGTCACGCTACAACCTCTACCCTCCCTGTCTGTCTTAGACACACGTATACGCACCACCACCCTGTCACCATACAAGTCCACATCTTCCCCACACAACCCCCCCCCCCACACACACACTACGTACACTGGTACACACTAGCTCCCCCAAGCAAAAAGCCCAGAAAAAAGCTAAAGAAAAAGCCAACCTAAACAACCGCACTTCATCGCTGATCTGCAAACCGAGCCCACCTGCACACCTATCTGCAACAATAAAGCAAACTAAACCGGCCTCCTACTATCAGCCACGCGTTTACCCCGTCTACAACCTTTCAATACCTGTCTTACCAAGAAGGTTTTCGTAACATCCGAGAGGCCCCTCAATTTAAAACCGAAAGCCAAACCTGCCATAACCCGATTCACCTGCGCTACGGACCATCCTTTTTCCGCCATATTCCCCAAGAATAATAACAACGGAATCTCACCCTCATCAATGCCCACTCCCAACTCAGCGCACCATAGTTCCCAATCCCGCCATGCCTTACCGTAGGCCACCCAAGTGCCAGCGCTCAGAGACTCCCTCAAAAGCCCCACTACTGTACCTCCAAGAGCTCCCAAAGAAACTCCGTACACACCAGCCCGCCTGCCTCCGCTTCCGGGGCCAGCTGCCGAAAACGCTCCCACTGCAAACGAGAAAGAGAGTCAGCCACCCCATTGTCAACCCCCGGCACATGCACAGCCACACAGCCACAATCCAAGCGTTAAGCGCTAAACATCATAACACTAAGTGCTGCAATAACCGAACTACTGGAGAAGACAAAGCAGTCAAACCGTTGATCGCCTGCACCACTCCCAGGTTATCGCAATGAAAATGAACTTTTCGATTTCTGAACCTATCCCCCAGAGCACCACAGCAAGCACTATCGGAAACAGCTCCAGCAGCGCCACGTTCCTAACCCAGCCCCTCAACACCAGGCCATTTCCCCGCACACCACTGGCCATTGCAGTACACTCCAAAACCCACGCCCCCCACAGCATCCGAATATAAATCAAAATCTAAACTGTCCACCGCATCACCCATAACTAATGCCCTACCATTAAAATCCCTCAAAAGCCCCTCCCAAACTGCTAAATCGCCCTTCAACTCGCGACCCAACCGAATAAAATGATGCGGGGCCAACCTCCTACAAAAAATCCGCCCCATCGGAATAATCCGACAGGCAAAATTTTACTTTCCTAACAGGGATTGCAAATCCGGCATGCTTCTCCCACAACCATCCTCAAGTCCTGCACCTTATCCTCCGGTAACCGACACTCCATTCGAATCGTGTCAATAACTATACCCAAAAAACTCAACTCCGTCGTGGGCCCCACCATCTTCCCAGCCGCTAACGGAACCCCAAACAACTCAAAAACCGACTGTAACGTGGACAACAATAACGCACAAACCCGCGAATCTGCCGAACCCAAGCATAGGAAATCATCAAGATAATGGATAAGCGACGCACACCCCGACACATCCTTCACTACCCATTCCAGGAAGGAACTAAATGTTTCGAAGTATGCACAGGACACCGAGCACCCCATTGGCAAAGACCTATCCACAAAATACCCGCAATCCCAGAAACAACCTAGCAAATGCAAACTATCTGGGTTAACGGGCAACAGCCGAAACGCCGCCTCAATGTCCGTTTTTGCCAATAAGGCCCCCGGACCCAATTTACATACCCAACCTACAGCCGCATCAAAGGAGGTATAGACCACCGAACAGAGCTCAGGATCAATACTCTCATTGACCGACGCCCCCTTTGGAAAAGATAAGTGATGAATGAAACGAAACTTGTTCGGCTCTTTCTTGGTCACCACCCCCAAAGGGGAAACCCGCAAATTAACTAACGGTAACTCCACAAAAGGCCCATCCATTCTACCCAAAGCCACCTCCTTAGCCAATTTGTCTGACACCACCTCCGGATGCTCCAAAGCCGAACGCAGATTTTTCCTAACCACCATCACCTGCTCCCCCGGGCGAGACGGAATACTAAACCCTTACGTGAAACTCTTCCTTAAAAATTCTGCTGCTCCCCTGTCCGGGTATCTATCTAGATACCACTCCATCCCGTCCACCTGCACCGGCGTCTGACCCCTTCGCACCAGCCTCACCCCACCTCTGTTTTGCTCCCCGGAAGCAACGGCTAGCCCCGTGACATCCCCCGCAGGACGAACACTCATGTTTGAATTTACATTTTGGCCCAAACTTGCAACTCCCTTCGTTAAAGAGAAAGCACAGACCCTTAGCCACTGCCGTTGCAAACCCTGATTGACCAGTCCCCCCATGCTTCCCCGACCTTACTGGCGCCGTCACCCTCATCCACAACCCTATGTCTTTATGGTCCCACCGCATGCTACGGCGGACCGCCTTCCTCTGACGAAACTGCTCGTCATACCTCAGCTACCCATTACCCCCATAAACTCTATAAGCCTCCCCTATAGCATCCAAATAACAAAAAAGCGCTTTTTCCCCAATCACACCTGCTAATATGGCGAACGCCTGGAGCCAAATCGCAAAATGCGTGGTATTAGCCGGTACCGCCGTTTTTCCTCCTCTTCCTTTTTTTCCCCTATCTCTTTTGCCTAAGTCCAGATTAAAACGCTCCAAGGGGAGAAGTGAAAAAATATCTACATATTCCCGCATGCCGTATCCTGTCCCTGACCTCCTGCTTCAAGTGTGCTCCCAGGGGGCCCTCAAAACACACGTACACCTCCCCCCTCGCCGCATCATCCACCCCGGACTCCACACCCGCTATCCCACACAATAACCTCCCCAACCCCCCAATCACTTCCTTCTGCCCCCCGCCAAAACCACTCAGCCCAGCACCCTGAGCTAATGCAAGAAACGCTCCCAATGCTGCCTCAACTGGCTGCCGGGGTGCTGTGTACCATGCAGCTGAATTTCCAGAATCCTGACGCTGCACACCAGATGTCATCCGCCCGCTTGAACACGGCATTCCAGCATCCTCCGCGCTGGACGCGCTCCGTGCCGAACCCAATTCATCTTCTTCCTCCCTGTGGGCAGGACCAGCGGAAGGCTGTCCGTCACTCTGCTGAGGCCTGTGCTACCTGCTCCTGCAGCCAGTCCAGACCCCTGGCCTCTGCTGCCGAACTTCGTCCACTGAGTGGGACATCGTGACAGGTAAGTTATTTTCCCTCGCAAAATGGCGCCTGCTCCCCCTCGGCCACCTCCTTTTAACACCTAAATCCCACCCCCTTTTTCTCCTAACCACCCTCTCTTCACATCTATTAACTCCCTCCTGCCCTGGCCCTTCCTACCAAAACCTATCATGTCGGCCTCCCCCTACCTCTCGTCCTATTCCGGCCTCTCTGGACAGGAGAGAAATTTGTGTTACTGTCTGTCCGTGTTCCTATGTGGACTTTTGATCCAAAAGAAGGTCTTTGGTGCATGCACTGTTTTAGTCCATTTTAGTTCAGTTTGTCGACGGAATGCACCCATTCTATTTAATGGGTCTGTGAAAACCATAGACAGTACAAGCATGTCATACATGTATGATCCACATTTCCACTGATCCTTTGTATAAAAAAACATTGATATGAAGTTTGTAGAAAAAAAGTTGCCGTATTTTATGGACGCAAAAAATAGATCAACTGTAGTAAGAAAACACTAACATACATCCTGAACTCTGACCTTTTTGAATGAAAAAGTCAGCTGCAAAATGGTCTATATATAACGGTCACAGACGGGAATAAACTTTAGGATTCATCTGTTTCCAAATGATCATTTGTTCCAACATATACTGTAAATGCATCTTTACTGGCTGTCAGTATGGGGCATATACAGATGCATCTCAATAAATTAGAATATCATCACAAAGTTAAAGGGGTTTTCTGAGATTTTGATACTGATGATCTATCCTCAGGATAGGTCATTAGTATCTGATCAGTGGGGGTCCGAAACCCAGGACCCCTGCTGATCAGCTGTTTAAGAAGGCACTGGCGCTCTTGTGAGAGGTGCGGCCTTCTCCCTGTTTACCAAGCACAATGCCGTACATTGTATAGCTGCTGTGCTCAGTTTGGTGTCTCTCATGCTCCTCTTGACAATACCATATAGATTCTCTACGCGGTTTAGGTCAGGCGAGTTTTCTGGCCAATCAACCACAGTTACACTGTGGTTATTAAACCAGGTATTGGTACCTTTGGCAGTGTGGGCAAGTGCCAAGTTCTGCTGGAAACTGAAGCCTCCATAAAGTTTATCAGCAGAGGGAGGCATAAAGTGCTCTTCCTGGTAGATGGCTGTGCTGAATTTGGACTTAATGTAACACAACAGACCTACACTAGAAGATGACATAGCTCCCCAAAGCATCAATGAACCTCAAGCAACTTGGATTGTGGGCCTCTACACTCTTCCTCCAGACTCAGGGACATTGATTTCTAAATGAAATGCAACATCTACTTTAATCTGAAAACAGGAATTTGGACCGCTGGGCAGTAGTCCAGTCCTTTTTCTCCTTAGCCCAGGTAAGACGCTTCTGACATTGTTTCTGGGTCATGAGTGGCTTGACACAAGGAATGTGACAGTTGTAGCCCATGTCCTGGGTATGTCTGTGTGTGGTGGCTCTTGAAGCACTGACTCCAGCCACAGTCCTCTTCTTGTGAATCACCCCTAAATTCTTGAATGGCCTTTTCTTGACAATCCTTTCAAGACTTTGGTTATCCCTGTTGATTGACATGGCGCCATTCCTATAGGGCTGCTGCCCAGTTTAAACCCAGCACAGACCAGAGCCACAGAGCCCAACACACCAGGACCATTTTGGTTCCTCTACCCTATCTGCTACTGGCTGTTGGTACTGTACCCTAGTTTCAATTCGCTACACAGTGCGGCTCATCCAGTGTTCTGAAGAAGGCTAAATGCCGAAAACGTTCAGTACATTTCATTTGAACTGTAAATCCGCTTGTTAAATAAAATACAACACTTGAAGCAATCTAGTGGAGTACAGGAGTTTTAACTTTTCCTATCCCTGTTCATTGTTCACTTTTTTCTTCCACTCAACTTGCCATTAATATGCTTGGATACAGCACTCAGTGAACAGGCACCTTCTTGAGCAATGACCTTTTGTGACCTTTTGTCTTCTGGACAACTGTCATGTCAGCAGTCTTCCCCATGATTGTGTAGCCTACTGAACCATACTGAGGGATAATTTAGAGTGTGACACACTGGGGAAGATTTATCAAAACTGGTGTAAAGAAAAACTGCCTTAGTTTCCCGTAGCAACCAGATTCTACCTTTCATTTTCCAGAGGATCTCTGAAAAATGATAGATGGAATCTGATTGGTTGCTATGGGCAACTAAGCTAGTTTTTCTTTTACACAAGTTTTGATAAATCAATTCCATGAGTCTACAATATTGAACTTTTTCACAATATTTCTAATTTTCTGAGATACTGTATGGTAATATCATCAACATTAAAAGAAATAAATGCTTGAAAAAGATCAATCTCTGTGTGTAATGAATCTACCGTATTTTTCACCCTATAAGACGCACCACCCCCCCCCCCATGTCAGTGCCTCTTATGGTGCGAATTAGTACAGGAAGACTGGGAGGTGGTGAATGCAGCGCCCCCCGGGCTCTGTACTCACCGCTTCATTGTCTTCTCCTGCAGGGCTCCGCACGCTGTGACCTGCACACACTTTGAGGATGTTGGCGCTCTGTATTCTCACGTTGTGCATCGTTGGGTCACAACACAGAGCGGCAAGAAGACAAGGAACAGGTCTGATCTGAAGTCTGATTGAGGGTCTGCTCTGAGGTCTGATGAATATTGAGGGTGTGATTGGGGTTCTGAGCTGAGGATTCATTAACACTGGGCGTCTGATCTAAAGTCTGATTGGCGCTCTTTGCTGAGGACTTATTAACATTAGGGGTTCTGAGCTGAGGTCTGAAAAAAATATTTTTTTCTTATTTTCCCTCTCTAAAACCTAGTTGCATCTTATAGGGCGAAAAATACGCTATATAATGTATGAGTTTCACTTTTTGAATTGATTTGCTCAAATAAATTTGTTTTTTGATGATATTCTAATTTATTGAGATGCACCTGTGGATTACTGGCTGTTAGTATGGAGCATATAGGTTGCTGGCTGTTAATGTGGGACATATGCACAGTGAAATCACATTATTTTGACTGCTTCCTACTTTTAACATCAGCAGCATGTAGCTCTTGAAGGAAGTCTCGTGTTTTGAGCTAGCTTGGTGGGTAGGACAATTTATCAGAGTCCAGGCCAAGAGTGGCAGTGTTTCTAAAACTGTGCAGATTGTGAACTGTTCACGTGCTGCTGTGGTAAAAGTGTATCGTAAGTGGAATAATGGCACCATAGGGAATAAGCAGCGTGGAAACTGTGGCGCACCATGTGCCATTGATGTGAGAGGTGAACATCTATGACGGTGTGCGAGGGTTAACCGACACGCTACAGTGGAGCAGCTCACCGTTAAAATGAACCAGGGGGGTACCAGACGTGTGTCTTAAACAACAGTTCAGCGAACCCTATTCCATATGGGGCTCCAAAACAGATGATGAACACTGCACCTGTTCTAACGAAGTTGCATTGGCAGAAAAGGCTTAAATTTTTGTGGCAGTATTGGAATTGGACCTCCGCTGATTGACAAAGGGTTGCCTTCTTCGATGAGTGAAGTTTTCTGCTTCATTGAATGGATGGACGTTGGTGTGTCAGGTGAGAAAAATTAGAGCACAAACACTCTGCAACCATTGCTGGAAGAATACAAGCTTGTGGTGGCAGCTTTATGATCTGGGAAATGTTTTCTTGGCATTCTCTGGGCCCACTCATCCATGTGACAGGCACTCTCAACTGATTTTAGTATGAATCCATCTTTGCAGATTACGTACATCCATACATGCTGATCGTCTTCCCTGGAGCGGATGTGACACAGCTAGACATGTCTGACAATGGTTGGAAGACTCCTAAGTATTACCCTGCCCCCCTAATTCCCTAGACTTGAACTTAAATGAGTATCTGTGGGACCACCTTAATCGTGATGTTTTGCTCTAGGATCCTCCCCCACGCACCTTCCAGCAGCTCTGAGATGCACTGCACTCAGCATGGCTCCAGATACCTGTGACAACCAATCAGGACCTTACTGAATCACTCCCAGCCTGTCTAGCTGCTGTCCTTGCTGCACACGGCAGTCACTCTCGATATTAGCTGGTGGTCATAACTGTCACGGCGGGGCGTGGGGGAAACCCCCTGTCGTGCAATGGCGGAGGCTGCTAGCCAGGTAGCAGGGAACAGGGAGCAAGTCACCTCCTAATGCAACCGTATAATGGGAACCGTATAGTCTAGTTTAGTACTGTATTTCTAGTACTGTATTGTTAGTTGCGTAGTGTATTGTTGGTATTAATAAATACTGTGTTTTATTTATAACTATCTGTAACGTGTGGTTATTAGCGATAGTTAGTTTAGTAAGGCGCATGCAGCTAGATTAGTGATTAGCGTAAGGCAAAGTATAGTGAAAGTATTGTGTTATTAATATAAAGGTATAAATAGGCGCGGTCATCAATAGACGGCTCCTCCTATTTATGAATATTAATTATTGATATTTGTTTAAATATTGGTGATTAATATTCCCCCTTTACAAAAGGAAACATCCTTAAAGGGAAAGCGCACACACATGCGAAAGTGTCACGGCACACACCAAAGGCCGTGACATTCCCACCCCTCAAAGCCCCCCCCCCAACAACAAAAGGGGAAGTTGGTGCGGCACAACAAACAATGGGAGGGGGGGTGGGGAATGAAAGGTCAGTGTCAGCATGTCCCTCCTAGGCTGCCGCCAGCAAGCCAGGACCATCACCTAGGTCCCTGGCCGCCAGCCAGCTAAGCAGTCTGAAGGACATACTGGACACCGCGTCCAACTCAAAACACGCTCCCACTCCAGGTCGCTGCCAGCAGCCACTCCCCAACCAGCACACAGCCGAAACACCAAAGGAATGCTGCCAGCAGACGACTATAGATAGGAGCATAGAGAGGGAAAAGGGGGCACCAACACAGACAACGGTAAAAACAAATGGCGGGGAAAAAAAACACTCACCGTGCCGTTAACGGTGAACCCCCATAACGCTCTCCCTCTGGAGAACGCGCATGTATGCCCAAAATGGCAGGCCATACATGCTGCATCCTCTTTCGAAGGTGGGGGACTGCGGAGCCATTATTTATTATAATGTCACGGCGGGGCGTGGGGGAAACCCCCCGCCGTGCAATGGCGGTTGCTGCTAGCCAGGTAGCAGGGAACAGGGAGCAAGTCACCTCCTAATGCAACCCTAGGTTCTCCCTAGACTCCTAACGCATGAGCCGCCTCAGATGGTAAGGGGGCTCATGCTCACCGACCTAGGACCCTGGGAATCCCTGCTGTGCCCTAATCCTGAAGACAGGGCAGAGACCACCCATTCATCCTTCACCACGGATGAATGGTGTCTCCTGAAGCACAGCAACTGACCACCAACTAGACAGGGCCACAGCCGAACGACAGGTAAGTACATAAGACAACAGACAACAAAAGTTATCAGGACTTACCTGTCACCGACGAGATGGACCGGAAACTCAGTCTAGCTGTTTGCTTAAACCCCTCCAGGAAAGCAAGCTCCATAAGGAGCACACATACCAGCAAACAAGGCCCACACTATACAACATACATCACAGGTGGGGAAGGGTAATCAGAAGCAAGCAGGAGGGAAAGCAAGGGAAAACAATATAATAAATAAGGGTGACTCACACAGACATAGACATTCAGCCAGGGAGCAGAGCTCCTACACAGACTGACAAAATCCAACTGACCACAGGCTCCAACACACCAACATATAAGGAGGCCTGAGGTCACACCCACCACACCTAGCAAAAACACACCTTAACCCCGTGCACACCAAAGCAGGGAAAGAAAACATCCTTAAAGGGAAAGCGCACACACATACATATCAACAAGTTGCCACAAGCAACCAGCATGCGCGGCAAAAGTGTCACGGCACACACCAAAGGCCGTGACAATAACAATGTGACTCAACCATGTAGGTTACTGGCTGTTAGCATACCTCCCAAGTGTTCCAGATCCAGGACAGTCCCAGATTTAGGGGGCTGTCCTGCTTTTCCGGAATGGCTGAGGTATGTCCTGCTCTCAACCGTCTGATAGGACACAGAGACAGCTGATTGTAATGGTGAAGCAGGGAGCCTTCCGCTCCCCACTTCACTATTCAGCTCAGCTGCCGGCACTCTCCAGCAGCCACAATATGCTGTCGCACATTGCGCTGCTGGTCTGTGTAGGAGGAGCAGTGCAGGCTGGGAAATAGCCTGTGCTCATCCTACACAGCCCAGCAGCACGATGTGTATCCTGTCTGTTGGGGAGCACAGGGTGAGCTGAGATGATCATCGGAGGAACTAGGTGAGTATTTACTGTTTGTTTTTTTACTTCCTGTGAAGGGGGCACATGTGTGCATAACTTGTGTGAAAGGGCACATCTTGGCATAACTACTGTGAATGGGCACATCTGGGCATAACTACGTGAAGGCGGCACATGCGGACATAACTATTGTGAAGGGAGTACATCTGGGCATAACTGCTGTGAGGGGTTACGTGTAGGAATACCCAACTGTAAAGGGCACTCATGTGCGCATAATTACTGTGGATGGGGCACAATGTGGGCATGACTACTGTGTGGTGGCATAAAGGGGGAATAATTTCTATGTGAGGGTGTTAAGGGGGATTGGGTGTATATAGTTATGTTTAGGGCTCTCTCTTCTCTCTGCAGGAGATGGAATTGAGACAGACTCATAAGGGGAGATTTATCAAAACTGATATAAAGGAGAACTGGCTTAGTTGCCCACAGCAGCTAATCAGATTCCACCTTTCATTTTCCAAAGGAGCTCTGAAAAATTAAAGGTAGAATCTGATTGGTTGCTATTGGCAACTAAGCCAGTTTTCCTTTACACCTGTTTTAATAAACCTCCCCCATAGACTTTTTACTGAGCCCAAACGGGTTCCTCATTCTCGTTATCAGAGTTATCCCCTATCGTGTGGCTAGGGGATAACTTATTATAGTGGCAACACCCCATTAATGGATATTTATTCATGGATTGTATGTAGTACTTACCAGGTGTCTATGGTATCTTTACTTTTTTAATTTTTCTATGCCTAGTAAATAAAGCTTATATTTTATTGTACATCTAATGAATTTGTAGTCTAGAGCCTCATATGTATGTTGGAGGGAGGGGAAATTGTTTCATGTGGCATGTAGACAGGGCTACACAGTGACATGAAGCCGAGCCTAAATTGTGGTCAAATCATGGTGATACTGCATGGAAATATTCAGAATGATAGATGATAGGGCATGCCAGGCACTGCCCCGTAGTAATCTCAGGAACTCGAGGGTGTGCACTGAATTACTGACAAGAACATTTTTTAGCTGATTTGTATCATTTTGTGCATAGCTGAGATCTCGGTCATTAGGAAATCTTCATCTCAAAACAAATGTAAATAATTGAACTCCCCTCATTTAGTAGGAGGTAAGGAGTGCACATAATTATACAGCAAATGTAAAACTATTTAGCCCCAGCTTGTTATCACATGACACAGAATCAACCGATAACAATACAGTGCATTCAGACCCTTTCACTTTTATCACCTTTTGTTACCGTATGTTGTGCCTTGTGCTAAAATAAAAAATAAAAAGTTTTTTTGCCATCAATCTGCGCTCAATAACCCATAAAGAGGAAGTAGAAACAGAATTTTGCTAATTAATTAAAAAGGGGGAAAAAATTCATCTTTGCGATGACACTTGAAATTTATCTCTGTGGGCCTCCCATTTCTCTTGAGCATCTTTGAGATGTTTCTACACTTTGGATGGAGTCCACCTGTAGCAAATTCAGTTTATCATTTGGAAAGATACAGCCATGTCTATATAATGTCTCACAGCTGAAAATGCATATCAGAACCAAAACCAAGCCATGAGGAGAAAAGAACTGCCTCTAGAGCTCAGAGACAGAATGGTGTGAAGGCACAGATCTGGAGAAAAGTACAAAACATTAAAAGTTCACAACAGCACAGTGGCCTCCATAAATATTAAATGGAAGTTTGGAACAACCAGGACTCTCCCTAGAACTGGCCACCCTACCAAACTAATCTGGGGAAAAAGGCCTTGTTAAGAGAGGTGACTAAGAACGCAATGGTCACTCTTGCTGAGCTGCAAAGTTACTATCCCTACAGTGAGGCATGGTGGTGGCTGCATATTGCTGTGGGGGTATTTTTCTGGGACTGGGCCAGTCAGAGTTAAGGGAAAGCTGAACAGAGCAAAGTTCAGAGATATTCTTAATGAAAACCTGATGCAGAGTGTTCTGGACTGGGCTGTCATTGTCTTCCAACAAGACAGTGAACCTAAGCACACAGCCAGTGGCGTACCGCCAATATAGGCAGACCACGCCGTTGCTATGGGGCCCGCGGCACAGGGGGGCCCGGAGCACATGGAAGGCCCCGCCCCTATGTCTCTGCAGAAACAGTTTATTAATACACTACAGGCATTGAGGCGGCCTGTGCCCCGCCCACTTGTGTTCTCCCTTTGGGCCCCCCTCCTCTCCCTGCTCCATTTCTAACCTCCGTGATCCGGGCTCCCTCCCTGCCAGGCACTGCGTCTGCTCTGCTGCATAATTACACACTGGCCAATCAGCATTTAGCAGCGCAAAGAGGCTGCTGCTGATTGGCCAGTGTATCGCTGGAAGGCTGCAGGAGCAGGCGCACATACAGAGGTGTGCACCGCTTTAGTGTCCTGTGCACTCACGTTTGCCCCAAGTCTTGTCATCAGATCAGCCCCCCTCTTTTTTTTGGGGGGGGGGGCTGTAAGCTTATAAAGGACTCAGGAGGGCAGTGTGCTTTCCTGCTACTCCTCACCCCCACCCTGGGCATTTTGGGGGGCATTTTAGGGATTGGATAACCCCTTTAACTATGTGCACCTGAGTGTGCACATAGCCACCAATCATATTTTCCCCCAGCACAGAAGTCACCTTTGGGGGGCGGGGGAATATGATTGGTGGCTATGTGAACACTCAGCATAAGCAGCATGGAGTTAAAGGGGTTATCCAATACCTATAATGCCCCCCTGCCAACCCCTCCCGTCACACAGATTAAAACATTCAGCGACATGGGGGGCAGCCAATAGCAGGCCACGATGGGAACCAGCCTCCCTAGCACTGCGGGTGATGCTACGGAGGCTCATTTCTGACGCGGCCTGCTATTGGCTGCACCCCCCCACTGGGCATAAGTATTATCTGTATGTGGTGCCTGGAATTTTGGGGTTAGATAGCCCCTTTACCCTTAGGATACCAAAGGTTTTTTCATTTTTGCATTTTCTTTGTTCTTCCCTAGTTTCCTTGAGCTTTTTTTTTTTTTTCCGTTCACATGGATGTATGAGGGCTTATTTTTTGCGGGAGAAGTCGAACTTTAATAGGGCATACAATGTAGTGGGAAGCGGGCAAAAAAATTCCAAATGGGGTAGAATTTAAAAAAAAAAAGTGTAAAAATTAATTAAAACTTTTTTACATCACCATATTCTGACCCCCATAACTCTTTTTATAGTTATGATCCCTGCCATTATACTTCTTTTGACTTGGACTTTTAGATGCAGAACCATGTCACCTTCAAAGTAAGTTAATAATTTTATATATATATATATATATATATATTATTATTTTTTTTGAATATTATAAATCTAGCTTAGCCTACTTTCACACTAGCGTTTTTTCTGGATCCGGCAGGGTTCAGCAAAAACGCTTCCGTTACTGATAATACAACCGTCTGCATCAGTTTGAACGTATCCGGTTGTATTATCTTTAACATGGCCATAACGGATCCGTCATTAACTCCATTGAAAGTCAATGTTGCGGTTTGCTCTCCGGTATAGGAGCACAACTAAATGGAACGGAATTAATTTTGGAGCGCTCCATTCTGTTCAGTTTTGTCCCCATTGACAATGAATGGGAACAAAACTGAAGCATTTTTTCCCCGCTTTTGAGTCCCTATGACGGATCTCAATACCGGAAAATTTTAATGCTACTGTGAAAGTACCCTTATCTATAATATTTGATTTCTGTTTTATTTCACAGAATAAATCCTTATTGGAAAATACGTATACATTTTTTTAAATTACTGTAACAAAGTTGGTTAATAAAAAAAAAAATGAAAAAGATTTTTCCCTAACGGTTTCAGTAGGTCATGCATACATTTCTTTATTAGCAAATGAGGTTGTGGCAGGGGAGGAGCCATGACAAAAGGTGGGATGGGCAAGGGGCGGGTAGAGGGCGGGGTTAGGGGGCCCAATTTAGATTCTTGCTATGGGGCCCAGTGATTTCTATGTACGCCCCTGCACACAGCCAAGACAACATGAACCCAATTGAACATCTCTGGAGAGACCTGAAAATGGCTGTCCACTAATGGTCGCCAGCCAACCTGACAGAGCTTGAGAGGATCTGCAGAGAAGAATGACAGAGAATCTCCAAATTCAGGTGCGCAAACCTTGTGACATCATACCCAAGAAGACTGGAGGTTGAAATCACTGCCAAAGGTGGTTCAACTAAGTCCTGAGAAAAGGATCTGAATACTTACAGTGCCTTGCAAAAGTATTCACCCCTTGACTTTTTCCGTATTTTGGTGCCTCACAACCTGGAATTAACATGGATTGTTTGAGGATTTGCATCATTTCATTTACAGAACATGCCCACAACTTTGAAGATGTTTGTTTTTATTTATTGTGAAGCAAACAACAAATAGGACAAAATAACAGAAAAAGTCAATGTGCATAAGTATTCACCCCCCTAAAGTCAATACTTTGTAGAACCACCTTTTGCGGCAATCACAGCTCCAAGTCGCTTTGGATAAGTCTCTATGAGCTTGCCACATCTTACCACTGGGATTTTTGCCCATTCCTCCTTGCAAAACTGCTCCAGCTCCTTCAGGTTGGATGGTTTGCGCTTGTGAACAGCAATCTTTAAGTCTGACCACAGATTTTCTATTGGATTGAGATCTGGGCTTTGACTAGGCCATTCCAACACATTTACATGGTTCCCCTTAAACCACTCCAGTGTTGCTTTAGCAGTGTGTTTGGGGTCATTGTCCTGCTGGAAGGTGAACCTCCGTCCTAGCCTCAAATCACACACAGAATGCTGCAGGTTTTGCTCAAGAATATCCCTGTATTTAGCACCATCCATCTTTCCCTCAACTCTGACCAGTTTCCCAGTCCCATCCCCGCAGCATGATGCTGCCACCACCATGTCTCACTGTGGGGATGGTGTTCTTTGGGTGATGTGATATGTTGGGTTTTCGCCAGACATAGCGTTTTCTTTGATGGCCGAAAAGTTCAATTTTAGTCTCATCAGACCAGAACACCTTCCTCCATACATTTTGGGAGTCTCCCACATGACTTTTCACAAACTCACAACGTGCCTTTTTGTTTTTAGCTGAAAGTAATGGCTTTCTTCTGGCCGCTCTGCCATAAAGCCCAACTCTATGGAGCGTACGGCTTATTGTCGTCCTATGTACAGATACTCCAGTCTCTGCTGTGGAACTCTGCAGCTCCTCCAGGGTTGCCTTAGGTCTCTGTGCTGCCTCTCTGATTAATGCCCTCCTTGCCCGTTCCATGAGTTTTGGTGGGCGGCCGTCTCTTGGCAGGTTTGCTGTTGTGCCATGTTCTTTCCATTTGGTTATGATAGATTTGATTGTGCTCCTGGGAATCATCAAAGATTTGGATATTTTTTTTATACCCTAACCCTGACTTGTACTTCTCAACAACATTGTCCCTTACTTGTTTGGACAGTTCCTTGGTCTTCAAGGCAGTGTTTGGTTAGTAATGCCTCTTGCTTAGGTGTTTCAGCCTCTAGGGCCTTTCAGAAAAAGATGTGTATATGTAATGGCAGATCATGTGACACTTAGATTGCACACAGGTGGACAGCATTTCACTAATTATGTGACTTCTGAAGGTAATTGGTAGCACCAAAGCTTTTTATGGGCTTCCTAACAAAGGAGGTGAATACATACGCACATGACAATTTTCTGTCTTCTATTTCTAAACAATAGTTTTATTTGTATATTTTTCTAATTTCACTTCACCAATTTAGACTATTGTGTTCTGATCCATCACATAAAATTCAGATTAACAAAACATTGAATTTAAGGCTGTAGTAACAAAATACGAAAAAAGTCAAGAGGGATGAATACTTTTGCAAGGCACTGTATGTCAATGCAATATTTTCGTTTTTACTTTTCAATTTTGTATTTTAGCACAAGGCTGAAATGTAGCAAAATGTAAAAAAAAGTGAAAGGGTCTGAAGTCTTCCCGAATGCACTGTAGTAAATTTAAAGGGGTTGTGTGGCGCAGTGTAATTACAACTTCTCCTTCTAAGAACAGAGAAGAAATAAAAACACATAGGCACAATTAACATAACACGTAACTGGGACCAGGGTACACAGAGCGGTGGAAACATGAACTGCCATTGAACACTACATCACAAATCCAAACCCACAAGCAACCGTTGCTGGTGCCGGTGGTACAATAGTACAAGTGGCAGCAGGGTTACCCTTTAAAGTATTAAGGCCCAGGTGGTGCTTGTAGCAATGGTACTGCTTAAAGCAATGGTACTGCTTAAAGCAATGGTGCTGCTTGTGACTCTACGTCACGGTTCTCCTGTGCAGCAACAGTACATGATCCCAAAGACACAGGACATACTGGCTTCTTTCTCTCTCAAGTCTGTGGAGAGAAAATGGTTAAGGGCATATGCGAACACAGTACAATACCTAGGCTTTCTAACTAAATTACCATTTTATACTTTTGAGTTTCAGAGGCAGTCCACAAGAGCAATGGAGCGAGGGGTAGCTAACTATCTAAGGCTACTTTCACATTAGCGTTTTAGTTTTCCGATATTGAGATCTGTCATAGGGTCTCAATACTGGAAAAAAACGCTTACGTTTTGTCTCATTCATTGTCAATGGGGACAAAACTGAAGTGAGCAAAAGAGAATGCTCCAAAATGCATTCCGTTCCGTTTAGTTGCGTTCCCATGCCAGAGAGCAAACTGCAACATGTTGTAGTTTGCTTTCCGTCCTGGGATGCAGAGAAAGACGGATCCAGCATGACCCCCAATACAAGTCAATGGGGACGAATCCGTTTTCTCTGCCACAATCTGCCACAATAGAAAACGGATCTATCCCCCATTGACTTTCAATGGAGTTCATGACTGATCCCTCTTGGCTATGTTAAAGATAATACAACCGGATCCGTTCATAACGGATGCAGATGGTTGTATTATCAGTAACGGAAGCGTTTTTGCTGAACCTTGCCGGATCCAGTAAAAACGCTAGTGTGAAAGTAGCCTAACTAACAGTACTATTTCACTAAAGTCCAATCAAAAAGTGCAAGAAAAATCATATTGTTGCTCGAATAAAAAAGAGTCCATACAATGGGGTAAAGTGTTTAAACGTTGCAAAAACGATAAAACTTTAGTACAAGATGTCACAGTTGAGGTCACAAAGAGCAGTTTGCTAGTTTGAATCCATTTCTTGGGTGCTGGCTTATAAAGTTGCAGAAACCATAACACATGGTTGTTGGATAATGGATGGAGTCCTTACAATCCGTGCTCCTCTGGGCAAGAGGTCAAAATGAGGGCAGCAATAAGCAAAGAGAAGGAGTAACAACCCTCTTACCCTTCAGATAAAGTCCACATTGTGGCTCCGGTAGTCCTGCAGATACTTTCTGTTTAACATGAGGTCTGCTCAAATGAGGGACCTGAAGTCCTCCTCACTGCTGAAGCTCATTAGGGGACAATCCTGCACTGGCGACAGGTCTTCGGCGACCTCTGGTGGTATAGTAGAAACCTCCCTGATGCAGGACTGCAGGATCTCTCTTTTCCCACGATGGAAGCAGGACGGTTAGAGACTTGCTGCAGCGACTGGTGGTGGGTTGCTGCAGTGCAGCTGGGTACGATGCTCACTGTCAGACATAGCGGGGGATGTGCTGTTTCAGCTAGGTAGGTCAGCAGAAGGCAACCATGCAATTTGGGAGTGCGCTGCTATGGGCGACGGCGACAGAATTTGTGTATGGCTTATTTAAGAGTTGCAGCGACCACTCAATTTTGGGGAGGATGATGCCCTGGCGGCTAGGTTATGGCCCTAATAGTCCCTATTAAGGTTACTTTGCCCAGCAGTACTCACTCAGACCTTCTGGGTGTTGATTCTCAGGATCCAGTGAAGCTGGAACCGATTTTTCCTTCTCTAAGATGGCTGCTGCTTTTACTTCCTGTAGGGGTACAGTTGGTTTCTTTGTCCTCCTGGGAACTTGAACTTAGCTGTTCCTTCTGCTGCAAGGATGGTTCCTCTGTGGAGGTGGCCTGTTTGTTTCCTGCCCCTCTTCTGGGTGAAAGTCTTTTCTCTCAGTAGATGAGGCAGAAATCAGAGATGTCTGATTAACCCCTACTTTGCCACAGTGCTGCAACTGATGCAGATTCAACTCTTTAGCAGCAAATAAATGCAATAAAGTCACTTGTAGGGGTTTTTACAGATGTTGTGGGCCTTCTGTAGTAAGGCACAGCAGTCTCTGGCCTGTTTGTGACGTCATTTGCGGCGTGCTTCCCCCCAGGGACGATCGGGTCCCGGTATTTAGAAATGCCAAGAGGTATGTTTTGACCCTAATAGTTTGTGTCATGGTGCTCCTACCTGGATACTGTTGCTCCCGGGGGTTAGGATCCGTAGCTCCAAGTTGTAGTTGGTAGAGTAAGTAGAGTCCAGATTTGTGACAACCTGGCACATTATATGTAATAACAGTTGCATAACAATATTATTAAGGCACTGTATCAGAGGACCTGGAAATAAATACAGAGATGGCATCCTCTGCTAGCTATTACAGACAGTAGTTAGGTGTAAGAATGGTAGTGCCCCCTCTGGGGTACTATAGTTTCATTAACAAGAGTTCTTCACCTGTGAGGGGCTGTCCCCACTGATGAAGAAGAAGTTCCCCCTGAAATGTGGTTGACACAGCCAGACATCTCACCCAGCCCTGACACCCTCACGCCTATGCCGACTGTTCATACGCCGCTACCCAAAAGCAGCGAGGACAGCCCTCTGCAGGTGAAGAATGTTTGTTGATTAGACAAATCGATTCATATGAATTGATTTGCTCATCACTAGTCCCCAATATTTTTAAAGCTGGAGGAGCTTGTACAGACTATTGTGATTAAAGTTTATTATTATTATTATTATTATTATTTTTAAGCATTTATATAGTGCTACTATATTCCGCAGTGCTTTACAGATATTAGCATCAAGCTGTCCCCAGTGGAGCTCACAATCTAAAGTATTTATTTGGAGTGTGGGAGGAAACCCGATAAAACCAGATGAAACCCATGCAAACATGGGGAGAACATTCAAACTCCATGCAGATGTTGTCCATGGTCGGATTGGACCTAGGACCCCAGCACGGCAAGGCACCAGTGCTAACCACTGAGCCACCATGCTGCCCATGCTGAGTTGTCATACTTTTGCAGTAAATGCTACTAATAGCTTCATATTAGTATTTCATACACTCAGGGCCGGTGCAAGGATCTTTGTCAACACAAGCAAATCTACATTTTGGCGCCCCCCCCCCCCCCATTTCACATTTCTGCCCCTCATGATTCATGTCCATTTCTTGCCTCCCCCCATCATTTCACATTTCTGCCCCTCATTATTCACGTCCATTTCTTGCCTCCCCCCATCATTTCACATTTCTGCCCCCCCCCATGTGCTAATATCATAGTGCCATCCTCTCCCCCTGCCCCCTAATGTGCCAGTATCAAGTGCCTCTCTCCTCCCCCCTCCATGTGCCAGTATCATGGCGCCAATAGCCCCCCTCACCCGTGGCAGTAAAGTAACAGTCCGGTATTTAAAAAAAAAAATTTTTTATACTTACCTACATGTCAGCGATGCAGGACTCTTCCGTCCTGTGTTCCCACCAGCCTCTAGTGTTGAAGATTTGGTGCTCATGTTCTTATTTAGCCTGTCTTTCAGAAAAGTTTATGCAGGGATTTGAACCCATGATCTCCTGTATCAGAGGCACGACACATACCCACACAGCTATGAGAGCTGTATAGCCAGTTGCTTAAAATAAATATATATATATATATATATAAGAATTCTACTGTAGATAACTTTGATACCTAGTGTATACCCATACACATGACAGCTGCCCCAGTACACTGTGTATGGATGTACTAACCGAAATAAATACCTCGACCGTTAGTTGAATCAACATTCAAGTAATGCCCAAGCCTATGGCAATAAATATATATAAATAACCTACATAGAAAATGCCAGACCGCTGGTACTAAATTAATCTTTATTACAAAATTACATTAGACAACATACATGATTAAAAGAATCAGTGCAGGAGATAAAAAGCAACATCACTGGAGGGGACATACAATGAACGGAGTCCCTATCCTTAAACATGATATTCAGAAGAGATGGTTATGCAAACATGAAAACATACATAGTGGGGAAAAGGGACATTTACCCATACAAAGTCTCCTCCAGGATGGCGCCAACCCCAACGCGCGTTTCGGCGTACCTTCGTCTGGGGGTAGCGTCATCACTGGAGGACATGGTTTAAATACAAATGACGGCCAATCAACATACCGGTAATCATCAATTCATACATCACCGGACTGCGCCGGATTTTTTGTCAGATGGACTTCCTGGATGCCGGCATCTAGAGGAACACGTGACCACCCGGAAACATGTGATCCGCTTCTGGTCACGTGATCCGAATGACGTCACATGAGCGCGCACTAACTAGTCGCAGCTCAGTAACGTCATCCAACCTTACTATATGATTCGGATCCATCATATTGGTATATCCCTGTATTCGACAGGCCCAACGGACGTACATACGCAATCAAAGTATATCAGACAAAGCATACATTATTCATTTGATGTGGACATACAGGTTGATATAAAAGGTTTATACATAGATTTCCCCACATATACACATGTCATATGTCAAATTATGCCACAAACAGTATCAATAGACCAATGGGTAAAAAACACCCTATCTCTCATTATTATAATAACAGATATTAAATCTATCATCTAGGGCTCATACCCATCCATTACATCTGTTGAAGATATACTATACAAAGTGATAATAGGAAAGTGCAAAGTGCATGGACTATTTAAAAATATATATATATACTAATCCATAAAAACATCTATATATGTATATATGTGTAACACAGTGTATATACCACTGATGAGTAATATATCAGGTGAACAAATATCTATATAGGAAAAAACATATTATGTGAAATACATTATATATTATATATACGTGTACCTTCACTGTTAAAACAGTGATTGTGAAAAAAGTGCAAAGTGCCTAATGATAAACGTATCAACTCAGATACGTGTACAGATTCAAATAGTGTCCTGTGGACCACTGATACCTTGGGAAGGAATAGGAAAGGGATGGGGGGGGGGGGAGAAAAGGAAAAAGAGGGGAGTGGAGGGGGAAGAATAGGGGAGAGGAAAAAAGGGGGAGGGGAGGGGGGGGAAAGGGAAGGGGGGGGAAAGGAAGGGGGGGGGAAGGGAAGGGGGGGAAAGGAGGGGGGGGGGGGGGAGAGGGGGGAAAGGGAGGGAAAGGGGAGGGAGACAAATTAACTGGAGTAAAATCCTTCAACCATATGAATGTTGGTTGTACCCTACCAACTTACTGTGCTATCTATGATATACAATTATAGTATTCCATCATTTGCTTCGATATCGGTCACCACATCACATTCCCCGAAGTGTCTGAAAAAAGAGACAAAACGGGAAATGCAAGGCGGGAACACGACACAAAGCCAATGCTGCACTACATCAGTCTGCTAGATGATTGCATAGTCCGTCCATACATTGGTTACCGCATCGCACTCCCCAGCACACACGGTAACATGTGAACTGGGGAATGCAAGGCGGGAACACTAAATCCAATCAGCGACGATCCTAGAAGATCAGGGGCAACAAAGTGATTAAAACAAAGTTAAAAAGCCTAACTTAAACCCCTTTTGGGTGTGGAGACCCATGTGAACCATCGTGCCTATAGAAAAGTGGAGAAGCCAGTGGATTCATTCAAACCACCCGGGTACAGTGTATTCAATTTCCAAATCCACTTGCACTCGAGCTGTCCCAATCTTTTAGTGATATTACCTCCTCTAATGTTTTTCATGACACAGTCAATTGCCCGTACCTTCAAATGCAC